>NC_056734.1:923936338-923976508 GCF_019279795.1 Protopterus annectens
ATGGCCTCGGGGCCCCGGGGAATTGGAACATATGCATCGGATTTTCAGCGATTACAATGTTTCAGTAACGGTA
The DNA here is from genome assembly GCF_019279795.1 of Protopterus annectens. Lineage (NCBI taxonomy): Eukaryota > Metazoa > Chordata > Ceratodontiformes > Protopteridae > Protopterus > Protopterus annectens. Next base: position 923,936,412 of record NC_056734.1, read on the forward strand.
TGTTGCCTAATATACCATCAATGTCATATTTATTACCCCATTTTGCTGCGTAACTCACATTATGTGCTCTCTGCGATTGCATATTCTTCACGTCACCCATCAAATGCGGATCACATGATCTGTTGCTTCAATAATCTCCCATATCCTCTACACGACTGCTACGTACCCTTCTGTCATAACACGTGTGTCTCCTTCCCTGTATCCACTGTAGTGTCTACATTCACTATTTACTCTGCTGTGTGTTCCCTGACCTATGTTCAGATTTAACAGTATGTGGGTAGGTCTTCACCGATATCACTACTGTTAACAGAAACACAATGTAGTCTGGTCCCTGATCTACAATAGACACAAAAAGGCAGACACTCCTTACCTGGGCCTCCTGTTTAAGGCTGCACGTTTCTTCTTGGGATCCAGTTTTCCGCTTTTCAGCCACAGATCAGACAGTAAACAGCCTCTTTACACACAACAATTCAGTCGGAGGTCTTTTCATTCAAGAAGAACCATTTATGCATATTCTCCGCATATGTCTAACCAGCCATGCACTCTGACCTGTAGCTTACCAAGGAATTCGGATTACAAGGATCACGATGTGAAATAAGTTGTTACAACCAGACTTTAGTTATCAGTAGACTTTTCTAAGTGACAGCCGATAACACAGGAGGCTCGGGTTCGGACAGTTTTAGTAGTGTACACAGGCAGGCTAAATAATGTACAGTCCAAGTATGGAAGTTTTGTCTGACTCTATACAGTAAGCAGTTTCTTTATATCGTGTTTACAATCAGCATTTGCCCAACTTACTGACGTGGTCACAGGGCATTTCCATCACTATGGTCCGCAATAGTCTATACATACATGGGTGCTGGGCTCGTGCTTTTAAATTGTTTTCTCATGGGAATAACACAGGCTTGCAAGGCACCTTGTACATTACAGTATCCTTTTGTGATTGTAGCTGTTTCAAGGACCCTAGACTGTTACGATACAGTGGACAGTTAATTTCTTGATACGTTGCTTTGTCTGTCTGGTAGGGAGTTGTACTGCTATCTTCCATTGAGCTCACAAGGCCATCCTCCTCTGGGGAAGGAGTGCTGTTATGCATGTACATACATTTATTGTTCTGTAACCCAGCAAATAATTAATGATGACAGACATGAGCCTGCTGTCCTGCTTACTGCCAGGTTCAGAATTCCATCGCAGTACAGCTTAGCTTCACCAATTACATGCAGGCTTAGTTCTGCTGCCATATTGTACAGTACAATTCAATACATTATATAGTATTTCGAGTGTAAACTGGAACTTCATATGTGTTTCTATGGGTCTACTTCTAATGCCCGAAACGCCGATTCGCCGACAGGGAAATAACCGACGCCAGAAACCCGACAACACACAAACCCGACAACGCGAAACACCGAACACCATAACACCGACACACTACACGTCAACAACACAGTACACTACAACACATATCCACTAGCCCTAACCCAAACCCTAACCCTAAGCTCCGACACTACCGCACACTCCTACCTGCACCTAACCCTAACTCACTTACACCCCAAACCCCAAGTCTCGACACTACCGCACACACTCCCTACCTGCACCCTAACCCTAACTCACTTACACACCCCAAACCCCAAGCTCCGACACTACCGCATTACACTCCCTACCTGCACCCTAACCCTAACTCACTTACACACCCCAAACCCCAAGCTCCGACACTACCACACACTCCCTACCTGCACCCTAACCCTAACTCACTTACACACCCCAAACCCCAAGTCCGACACTACCGCACACACTCCCTACCTGCACCCTAACCCTAACTCACTTACACACCCCAAACCCCAAGCTCCGACTACCGCACACCCTACCTGCACCCTAACTCTAACTCACTTACACACCCCAAACCCCAAGCTCTGACACTACCGCACACACTCCCTACCTGCACCCTAACCCTAACTCACTTACACACCCCAAACCCCAAGCTCCGACACTACCGCACACTCCCTACCTGCACCCTAACCCTAACTCACTTACACACCCCAAACCCCAAGCTCCAACACTCAAGCACACTCCCTACCTGCACCCTAACCCTAACTCACTTACACACCCCAAACCCCAAGCTCCGACACTACCACACACTCCTACCTGCACCCTAACCCTAACTCACTTACACACCCCAAACCCCAAGCTCCGACACTACCGCACTCACCTATCACACACCCTAACCCTACATCCCTGAGTATTGCACACTTACCTGTCCGCTCCTACTCCTACATCCTCACTATCGATACTTACCAGGTCGCTTACACATTCCCCTTGTCGGTCTTCCGTCTGTCGGGATTCGAGCGTGTCGGTCAACTGCGTTGTCGGGTTTCTGGCGTCGGTTATTTCCCTGTCGGCGAAACGGCGTTTCGGGCATTAGAAGGAGACCCGTTTCTATATATTTTACAAACAACATCCATCCAGCCATATGCATGTTGTTCCATCCTTTACCTTGACCGTGTGTATTTGTCCGTCCAGCCACGCTCATCTCCACATGTGATGTCCCAGTTTCCCCTTCTTTGCCTGTAGCACCCTGTTAGGATGTCCTGTGTGTTAGGCACCTGTTCCGCTATATGTGATCGACTTCACTGCAGAGATGATCGTCGATGCGGTGGTCCACCGACCCGACTTGTCCACATGTGTACACTTATGTGCACCGTGTCGTATGCAAACCTAGATGGTTTGGACGGGTATATACTACATGCCAGATGTACACATTCTGCTGACACATTCACATGCAGCCATTTACATATCTGTACCTGCGGTGGGTTGCTGACATGTGGGCGTATTTGCCCGTGGCATTGCCTAACACAAACATCTTACCACAGTTCAGGTATGCACATTGTGTGTGGTTGTATAGCTGCACACGGATGCTAGCAGGTTTGGGTGCAGGGGTATACATGGGTGTGACTGACATGTACAATGAGGCTATTGTGTAGTACATCCGAATGCATGTGTTCTGCTTCTGGATATTACACTTCATCATACACCATCCGTGTATGCAACAAAGATGTTGCTGGGTCTGGGATATGTTGCTATGCACATGTTTGCCTGTGTTTGGGGTATCTTGCTTCCTTACTGTTGTTATGTCAGCACAGCTACCCGGCTATGTACTGTCACTACTGCTTGTGACCATTATGGTTGGCACCTTTTCCAATGCCCATGGTGGGGCATGTTATGTGGACACTTCGATATTTGCAGGACTACACATACCCAGGGCTAGTGCAGTGGACAGAACTTCACTTGTTTGCCATACTATGAGCCTATTCTGTTAGCGTTTGGGTTCCTTATTTATTTTCTTATGCCATGTCTGTGTTCCATACCGTAATGTATATGTTTTATGCTACTATTTACATGTATATTGCGGAATTTGCGTGGCAGGATCGCAGGTCATTTTCCATTTTACGATTGTTGCAGGGACACGATTGTCCAATCAGGGACTGTCCATGGCACTTTGGGACAGCAGGTAACCCTGGTGACCATGCCCATGTCGCTGCTGGAGTTTCCACCTTTCCATTTTCCGATCTGGGATATTTCCGACTCACATCTGCCTTTACAGGCCGACACATACAAACGGTCACTATATAGCATAGAAATTCACTTGTTTGCCTAAATAATTTGCTTATTATTGTGGCAATTTCCTTGCTTATTCTGTTTATTGTGTCATTTCGGTATTTCTGTTACAGAAATAACCAATTCATGCTACCATTACATTACATAATGGATATCATTGTGTCCTACATTCGTAGCACATCGGCCATTTCTAATACGTTTTTCGGGACACAACTGTCCATGGAGAGACTGCCCCAAACACAGTGGGACAGGTGGTGACCTTAGTCGCTGCTCCTATGTCGGTGCGGCGCGCTGACATGCGGCTGTACACCTTCTCTGAGTGTAAACACTGACAGTACATTGCGGGGGGGCGGCGGTCTTATGCGTATCCTTTGCTCCTTGAACGGGTACACTTATGCCTTGGTGGCTTCTATTTGCTTCTCCGTTGATTTGGAACGGGGACTATGTTGCGTACTGTACGTGCGTTTCATTCTGCACGGGACCTGGCTGCTGCCATTACTATTGTGGGCGGACCGTGGCTGTCAGCACATTAGGTTGCTCACCTCCTGCCGGCTTAGACACGCCTCCAGACGCATCCTACCTGGGCTCGCTCACGTACACTACGCACGTGTCTGTGATTCCGGTGCACTCTCATTAATATGTATATGGCGCTACTGCGCCGGATATTCCATGCACCGCCGGCGCAGGCCTTACGCCGGCCTTGCGCCGAGCTTCATGAATCCCGGGGATAATGTTTGCTGGTGGGATGTATAAGTTCCAAGTAAACTGTGTTCTTCCAGCCTGATCTCCTATCTCCAGTCTGGGGATTGAGGTTTGGTGCTGCACTATATGTTATCCCTCTTTGCAGGCAGAACAGTGCTAATGTTTTAACAAGTTGACTACAAGTTTTTTCTGCTTCTCATCTAAAGTACTTAGTGCAGCAAAGCTTCTTTGAAATCTGCAGCTATCAATGATACTGCTTTTTCGTACCATCCCACTGCTGTTTCTTCCTGTAGGCTGCTCTTACGTCTACATGTTATGTACAAAGACTTTTAGGGCAGTATGCATTTTATGTCACTCTTAATAGTAAAACTACTGGGTATGATTTGTAATTCAGTATAGTGTAATACTATTTTGCTATCCCTGTTTTAACTTGGCATTCACAAAGATAAAAATAACAGCTAACTTCCCTGGAAGGGTAGAAAACTTGCCCTAGGAGTAACATTACACTTGCCCTGTCTCCCTCCAACAGGACATCATGAGTTCTGAAAAGCTGAAGAGCTGCAAGTATAAGTAAAATCCATTTTATGATTGTTTATCAGCCTTTAAAGTGCAGTGGTTATACATTTTTCCACCTGCACATTTTACAAAGCAGAAAGGCTATGTCATCTTGCAAAGTTACATACATGCATTCCCTCACTACTGTGAGGTACTTCTGTTGCATTTCCAGCTGCTGCAGATGTCTTGTGAGGTACATTCCAAAAGGGGCGTTGTACTCTATAATGGGTCTAATGAGTGTCAAGTAGATGGGAACAATGACCTCTTTTTTCCTGGATAAGAACCCTTTTATGATGAGGTGTGCCATGTAGAAGGACTTCCTGACTACTGTGGCGATGTGACTATCAAAGGAGAGACTACTGTCCACCTGGGTCCCAAGGTCTCTTATCACACATTTGGTGTTAAGTAGATTGCTGCCTATATGGTAGTTCATGGGTACAGAGTTTTTACCAAAGAGGATGACACTGCACTTTTTGGCATTGAGCTTGAGGCCATGGCTCTGACACCAGGCATCTGTCTCAGCGAGGCCCTTTTGTAGGATGTCCACATTATTTGGGGACTTGACTATGGCTCCTAGTTTGCAGTCATCTGCAAACTTCATTAGCCAGAGGCCTTCTGTGTTAGCCTGTACTTCAGAGAAGTAGATACCAAATAGGAGAGGTCCCAGGACGGAACCCTGTGCTACTCCACTTGCCACTTCTTTGAGGTCAGATTTCGAATCTGCAAATTTTACAGTGTGGGTTCTGTCAGTGAGCCAGTTGGCAACCCATCTTGTGACATTGGGATTTATACCTAGTTTAGTGAGTTTAGCTATAATTCCAGAATGGGTGATGGTGTCGAAAGCCTTGGCGAGGTCAAGATAGGCTGTGTGAACCACCTTACCCTCATCTACGACTTTGCTGACTACCTCAAAGAAGTCGATCAAGTTCAGGAGGCATGATCTGCCTTTCACAAACCCGAACTGGGTGGGATTCAGAGTTTGGAGGTTACCAATGTCTTTGTTTATGAGTCCCATGATGATAAGTTCCATGGCCTTGCAGACTAGGCTCGTCAGGCTAATAGGTTGATAGTTCAAGGGATAAGTGGGATAACTGTTGCTGTGCACCATTCAGTGGACACAAAGCCTGATGCAAGGCTATTATTGAATATGGTGTTTAAGTGGGTAGCCAGTTCGTTCTGAAGTTCATGTAAAACGCAGCCTGGGATATTGTCCGTTCCCATGGATGCTGTGTTTTTGGCTTTAGAAAGTGCAGCTTTTACCTGCGTAGTTGTGATTACAGGGACTCTGCATTCTTCCTGTATAGATATGGGCCCTTTAGGGGATGAGTGAGGGGGTAAAGTTATCACTGAACCTATCTGCCAGGCTGCTGGCAATATCAGTTGGTTTTGTAATTTTTGTGCCATTGTGCTGTAACTCAGAGCAGATCTGGGTGTTGCCATCGAGATTCTTGACATTCCCTGAGGTATTATGTTCATTAACCAAACCCACTCATAAAAGTGGCTTGTAGAAACTACCCCATTTACTGTAGACATCCTCCATACTTTCCTCTGTCAAAACCCTAGGATACTCCCTCCCTAAAAAACATTTCCATAATGGTATCCAATTCAAGCCTTACATCCTTAACATGCGATGCCATACCAGCTGCTCTTATTGCCTGCCCCCTTATAATACTCTTCTGCTGAAGGGGATGATTGCTATCAAAATGTAGGTACCAATTACAAAAAGTGTGTTTTCTAAATATTCTTGATTTAAAACCCTTAATACCATACAAAATTGAGGTATCCAAGTAATTAATACCATGTTTGTTATAATTATAAGTACATTCAAGAAATTTAGTTGTTCCATTTAAATAACTAATAAACTCTTCAGTCTTTAAGACTGTGCCCTGCCACAAAATAAAAAATATCATCCAGAAAAGGTGAGTATGATTTTATTAATTTTCCAGAATGGACAATCTATTACATATTTACTTTCCCAACCAAGGAGTACCAGGTTTGCATAAACTGGGGTGCAAGCCACACCCATTGCTACCCCTTGGATTTGCTGAAAATATTCCCCTTCAAACCAGATGTAATTATTTTCCAAAATTAACCTCATAATTTCACAAATCAAGATTACCTTGTCATTAGGCAAATCTCAATATTGAAATAGTGTTTCCTCAAAAAAATCTAAACCCTCCTCCTTGGGAATAACGGTAAATAGGTCCTTGATATCTATAGTTTTTTTTTTTTTTCCTGTTTTATGGTCAATAGTTACAGCTCAGTGGTAGAGTAGTGCCCCTTCACACACCCTCACTGCATTCAGCATTACTTTGCACCTCTACCCTAAACACATTCCTATTTACCACCACATCATATCCTTTACAGCTGCAAGCCACAACCCATTCATGCAGCTAGTTGCTAACATACGTACCTCTCAAATGTTCAGAATTTTGTAGAATGTCCAGATTTTGGCCTCATATTTTTGACCGTTCCTCATAAAAATTGTGGCTTTCTGGTAAATCACCAAGGATTGAAGTCATTAAATAATGGTATACATTTGAATTTAAGACTTTATATAATTTAAAAAATTCATGCAAACACAAAATTATGTTATTCTAGCAACTTTCTAAGTTTATAAGAACAGTATTTAAAATCTGCTTATTTAGGCCTTTGCCACCCCCCCCCCACACCCCATACACACACCATTATTTTAGGCTTTGTCCAGATTTGTCATGTTAAGAGGTTAAGATGTATGATTACTAACCATACTTGCAACCAATCAGAACATTTCATTTATAGTGTCAATCAACATGCCAACTCCTTCAGTTATTTAGTAACCATTCTCATAATTAATTAGATAAACTTTAACATGAATAATCTACCCACACTAACTAACTGAATTACCAAAACTATTGTTTCACTAATTCTCTTCTACTCCATTCCTATACCTTTTAGAATGTCCCTTTTATTTCATTTTATACTTTATCACAGCAGTACCAGTCATTTTACTCTCCCCTATCTTACTTTATTACTTTTCTCTGGAGCATGAATTTTAATGATTCTACTCTCTCCAACAGCAATATGTGTACTGCGTTGTTTCGTGCTATTAGCGATCTGTATACTCACTGAGATAAGAAAGTAGGTGAATAGCCTACACAATACCCCAGTGGAGAACAGACATTCCCTGATAGGGTATTAATGTACAAGGACAACTCAGTATGAAGTCTTCTCAGCAGCATATTAAGGCACCATGAAGCACAGACGGAAGGAGGTTTAGTAAGTATAAATAAAACAGTATCCTGCATTCCTGTTGGAAACAGGAGTTATGTACTGTTTGGGATTCACATTTTATGACAATTACATGTGCAGATTGTTGGCTGGACGGACCTACTTTTCAAGAGTCTTTTCTACATATTTTCAATGTCTGCAGGTTGAGTGGTATGTTATGAGAGAAAGTACTGCACAATCCTATGACAGGCAAACTTGCAATTCTCCCACCCACAATGAGTAACCATTACTACCTGTAAGTATACAACAGGGAATACTAGCACACATATTCATACTAACCTGTGCCACTCCCTAAATCAGTCAATCCACAGGACACAGAGCAACTGGTCTTACACTGGGAGGATGTATCTTCTTCTTCTTTTTTCTGCTTTTCCCGGTTAGAGGTCACCACAGTGGATCACCTGTTTGCTCATGATTGGCAGTGGAGTTTTACAGTGTCAAGTTGCCAGCCTGATGCACAAACTTCCACAGAAGGCGCACACACATACACGCACTCATGCCTAGGGCCAATTTGGAGTGTCCAATCCACCTACAGCATGTCTTTGGGATGTGGGAGGAAACCGGAGCACCCGGAAGAAACCCACACAACCACAGGGAGGACATGCAGACTCCGCACAGAAGGCACCCCAGCTGAGGATCGAACCGGAGAGCCTCTTGCTGTGAGGTGGCAACGGTAACTGCTGCACCACCATGGTCACCCACTGGGAGGATGTATACAGCTGTCAATATCATGCAATAGCACTCTTAGTCTTCTATACCATTTGACTGTCTATACAAGACAAGCTATTCCCATTAAAGACAGTTTCTCGAAAATAAAAACAATGGCTAACAAGCAATTAAAAATCCAAATTAAAACTGGAGTCAAAGATTGGCTAGACTGGAAAAGGGATATTAACAACCAAAGCAAAAATGGATATTTCCAATGACTAGTAAAAACACCAGGGGAAGGATTCACAAAGGCTTGCATGGAGTGTAAGAGTAGTGTAAGACGGCAGACAGGCAATATGTCTACCGAGCGATTCAGCAATAGCCGGCAGGGGCGTGCATGAGAACCTCTAAAGCTACTCTTGCACAAACAGTGTTATGGTATGCAAATTACCTCATTTGCTGCTGAAAGCTATGCAAATGAGGTAAATTTGCGATCCAGGAAACACGAACCTGTCCGTGTAAAAGTAGTGTTATCTGCAGAAATGTACTCCATTGGTAACAGAGTACCGTTCTGCAAATAGCTAAATGGAGCTATGACAGCTCCAAATAAAGGATGCATCTAGTTGAGGAAGCATGCCAATGACCAAATATTAGGCCATTGGCATTTGCAAATGTTGTAAATCCTTACAATCCCATTTTTTCCCCGATCGCCGATGTTTAAGTGTAGCGCAGCGGCGTGCAAACATGCTGCGCATTAAATAAAATGAAAAAAAGTGAAAAATAGCCACAAATCTGCATTTTCACTGAAATGCTTGTTCTGCCATGCAGGTGAATGGCAGGCTGAAAACAACATGGCCACTGAATAGTGGTTGCTGAGGGGGGGGGGGAGCTCAGTGTGAGAGATGTAACCAAGTATTAGTAGGCAATCCTATTGCAAATGAGAATAAGGATAGTGAATCCCAATTTTCCCCGGCATGGGAGCCATGTTCCTAGAGTGTAAGTGTAAGAGTAGGGAAGTAGTACAGTAGAAGATAGGTGACATCATAAGGGGGGTATGTCTGAAAGACTGTAAGGTGATTGGAGCACAGTGCTTGTGTTTGCCCTGAGTTGCTCAGGATTGCAAAAGGTGTGTGTACAGTGGTACTAGCTGAAAACAAGAAACCAAAGGTGTACGCCGTGGATATATCTGAAACTTCTGGCAAATGGGCACACAGTGTGTGTGCGCGTGTGCGTGGGTGTGCACGGGTGTGCGCGAGTGTGCGCAGGTGTGCGCTTGTTTGCACGCCGCTGCCCCTTGTGGAAACAGAAAGGGAAAAAGGAAGGAAAATAAGTAGTAGGAAGTTAACCAAGGAGAACTAGCAGAGCTGCCAGGTGAAATATATCAGAATCAGCCAATTACACAGGCAGTAGACTAGCCCAGCCCAACCCAGCACTTTAAATTCTGCTAACAGCAGTCTACCCTGTTTTCTCACAAGAACTCTAAAACACTGCAGTATACAAAGAGTGAAAACTTAAAAAGCTTAAGGCTGACAAAATGTTAGGGGCTGCTATTGCTATCATAAACGAACATGTGCAAGGTGCTGAGGGTGGTGATGTTGTAAATGCTGCTGAGAAACCCACAGTGAGGAGATGGAGAAGAGTGTACAGACCCAGGATAACCTACCAGGAACTACATGAGCTGGAGATAGTGGAGCACTATAGAGTGGACAGAGACCTCCTGCAGCAAATTGTTGAGCTTTGCCGGCCATACCTCACAAACAGAACCAACAAAGGGGAACCCATCCCAGTGGATACTAAGGTATGTGTTGGCCTATGAATACTAGCTACAGGTACCTTCCAGAGACCAACTGGTGATATGATGGGGGTTTCACAGGCATCAGAATCCAGGGTACTGCATCAATTCCTGGATGCCATGTCAGCACATGTCAGTGAGCATGTATATTTTCCCCATTCCAGTAAGGCATTGGCCAGCAATATGCGTCTTTTCCACCAAATAGCAGAATACCCATAGGTGGTGGGTGCAATAGACTGCATGCACATACACATCAAAGCACCACCCGGTGAGCAGGGTAGTGTCTACATCAACTGCAAGGGCTTCCCCTCCATCAACTGCCAAGTCATGTGTGATGCCCAGGGCATAATAATGAATGTGTGTGCTGGCTGCCCTGGAAGCTATCACAATTCCCACATCTGACATCTGACACAGCTGTACGAGAGGTTTGCCAATGGGGATATCCCTGATGGTCACCTAGTGGGGGATGCTGGATACACACTGGAGCCTTGGCTGATGACACCCATCAGAAATGCACACACACCCGAACAAGAACTCCATAATGAGGCACATGCACAAACAAGAAACATTATTGAGCGTGTGTTTGGGATGCTCAAGTCACGGTTCCAGTGCCTGGACACATCTGGTGGAGCCTTGCAGTATTCACCCACTACATGTACCCAAATTGTCATGGTATGTGCCATGCTACACAATATGACCCTGCAAAAACAGCTGCAGCAGGAACAGCATGGAGCAGGGCCAAACAGCCTTCCACTATTGCCAATGCCTGCACAGGCACAGCGTGACTCGGAGGAGGAACAACCTGTGCCTGCCCCAGTAGGCAGAAGGAGGCATGCCCAGTATGCCTTGGCCTTGGCAAAGAGGCAACGCATAGCACATACACTGACTCAGTAGGAACCCTGGAAATGACACCTATGTCTGGCTCACACATACAATAAAGGAGATGCCTAACTTGACACTACCTGTTTTCAAACATGTATAGGGACTGTACTACGTACATCCGACATAGGCAGCCCTGCAGCACCACCTGAGGCATGATTGCCCTATTTTAAACAATATAAAGCAGTGCTAAGCACTTTGTACCACTATTTAGCATATTTAAGCACAATTGCGCGGTGCACAACGTTGGGCAACGTTGGGCAATGTTGGGCAATGTTGGGTAAAGTCAGGCAAAGTCGAGCAAAGCCGGGTAAACACGCTCACAACTGCTTTACTGTTCCTCAAACAGTCAGGTCTGCCCAGCAGGAAAATAAAAAGCAGTGACAGGGATCGAACTCAGGATACTGTGCACTATAGTCACAGTACTGAACCATTAAGCCATGACAGCATTTCACTGGCACAGACACAGCAGGGCAATTGTAGACTAACGCAAACACAAACAAATGCTGTATCATGCCCTCTGAACTTCCCCCAGGCCTATGCAGACAGATAACAGCAGGCCAGGCAGTGTGATGTGGGTTAGGTAGGCTATGAAGTCACAAACTAATATATGTGAAATTGGAAGCTAAGATCTGTAGTACAGTAGTATGCCTCAAGCCAGTACGATAGGCAACAGTACAGACTGAAATGGAGTACCTGACATAGCAGTGCAGGCCTATCAAATGTGTATAAGTGTCAGGTGAACCCCTCATCCTATGTACACCCACAGTAACAATCGGGTGTGCCCCGTGGGTATAAATGTACAAATAATAGCTGTCCGTCCCCCCTGTATGTACAAATGTTGATAAGTCTATGCAAAGCGACTCATGGAAGCCCTGGAAGCACAGCGTGCTTCTTGTCAATGTACAACACAAAGGTGAGCCCTGAAGTAAAAACCAACTTGATTTTTCACACACATATAGTATATATGTCCATACTGGGCATGCTCACACACATCAACAAATTTAGCAAATTTCAGTCAACAACATACCAAAAGGTCATACTGGGCATGCTCACAAACTTAGGCCATGTCTGAGTACAGCAGTGGGCCACACATATCTGGCAGTTGCCGTTCATACCCCAGAAACTTGTCCCTATTCACCAATCCTGCCTTGCGCACACAGTTATATGACAACAGACTCATATAATATATTGGACTCCTGTCATAATCAAACTATGTACTACAAGCACTTAAGTTGTTCAAAGAAAGTGGAAATTCAAAGAAGATCAATAAATCTCTGATCAGTATCATCAATAAACAATGAACACTCCTAACATTATCCAATCCATGTCCTGGCAAACATATTGTCAAAGAGTCCATAGAGAACCATGAAGCTTTCTTTCGCAATGACATATATATCAATGTAAACACATATATGTTCTGAGTACGTGCAAACTGTAAATGAATACATGTACATGACTGACACTGCCACCATCTTGTCAGACAGGTTCATACATATTTACCCCCCCTCTCACTGACAAAAAGTCCCATTATCATACCTGGAGATTTTGAAAACCCAGAAATCACAGATACAATGGTTAAACAGCACTTTCCAAACCTAAAAACATGGCATCTATAGGATGACATGGTTTCCCTAGCTGTGTCATATGTGAACTCCAAAACAAACAGACCCTGCACATGAACAGTCTGTTGAGACTCACCCTCTGTACAGGATATGAAACTGTTGAATGCGTTACAGCAACATTTGGCACACTCCACAAGTGTTGTTGCACATCAGACCATAGGAACTATTGTCTTATAAGCCTATTAAGCCTGATCTGCAAGGCCATGGAGTAAATTCATGATGGAACTCATAAACAGAGTTATTGTGAGCCTACAAACACCCAACCCTACCAATTTCGGTTTGGTCAGGGGCAGATCATGGTTCCCAAACCTGCTAGACTGTTTTCAAAGCAGTCACTCAGGACATACATCAATGAAATGAGCTACACACGTCCCACATAGACCTTGAAAAGCCCTTTTCCAACATCCCAAACACATGTCATATCCACAAAATCAACAACCAGTGCATAAATATGTATATCATCTGATGGATTGCCAACTGGGGCACAGATAGATCCCACAAGGTAACAATTGTGGTCTCTTGTTCAAGCTGGTAACAACTGCTGTCCCCCATGGCTCAGTCCCGGGACCCCTCCTGTCTGGTGCATACTTTTCAGAAATACAAACACACAAGGGCTATGTTTAGCAAAGTTTGTGGATGACTGCATAAAAGTTGTCATAATCAATGTTTGGGACAACAGAGACATCCTTAAAAAGGGTCTCAGTCAGACATATGTGGTGTAAAATTCATAGCCTCAAGCTACAGTCATATAATTACCACATAGGTGCCAACACCCTAAATATGTAGGTGATAATAAGGGATCTATGGACACATGTGGATAGTCATCTCCACTTCCAGAAACATATTCACAAAGTGGTTAGAAAATCATGCTATGTGTTCCCACAAACTGCCAAAGTCTTTGCATGTAGGTCAAAGGAGGTTCCCTCCACACATCAGTCATCAGACCCATCACACAACGCACTTGCGATGAATCTGACTATGCACCCTCAGCAGCTGGAAAGACCACTGAAGTACCTCAACAAGAGGATTACTGGCCTCAAACAGTTGCCCCATGCAACAAGACTGAATTTAACTCAATTTGTACTCTGTTGCATACTGTCTACTCAGGAGATCTCTGCCCAAAAAACAGGTCCATGTCCAATGCAGAACTGATGTACATGTGCTATCTGAAGTAAACCCAAGCTCACTGTACCACATGTTCTAGGGATATCATCATCACAACATTAAATAGAACATGTTGGAGGGGTACATTACTAACTCACAGACTTCTCTTACTGTGGAACAGGCTCCCAACCGACATTAAGCAGAGACCCTCACTGACACACTTCCTGAGGAGCCTTGATGAGTGTATGTGAAACAACTGTCACACCATGGATCACTTCATCAGCTCTACTACACAGAGGCCTAGGGAACTAACTCCATGGGTGGTGATAGCTGCACACTCTGGCCATACTAATATATGCCTTCAGGTAGATAGCCTATTACCTACCTATGTACCTCTATATATATGTAGGGGGAACACAGTATAACAAGCCAAAGATGGATGGGCAGAGATGTGTGTAAGAGGGTGACCATGGCAGGGAGCCATCCAGGAATGTCCCACCCAGCACACATCCCAATGGCATAAAAGACATGAGGTGCACATCTCTCCCACTGTACATAACAGCCACCAGTATCTGTAAGCATTACAGTGTATGTGTTCCATGTGCCTGCTGTACATCATGACTGTACAATGAAGTACACATCTACTATCTGTAGACATGTACTTGTCACATAGGTTCATAGGTATGTAGTAGACTATCTCCACGAAGGCATATATCAGCCTACGTAAGTTGTGCAGCTTTCACCACACCATTGGGTAGTCTCCCAAGGCCTAGTTCTAATAGTTAGTACCCTAAGCCCCTTTCTAGTGGGGCTGCTGATGTGATGCCTGGCATGAATTGTCTGTTTCCCATACACTCATCAAGGTTTCAAATGAAGAGTGTCAGCGAGGGGTTTTGTCTGATGTACATTGGGACTCTTTTCCACAGTAAGGTAAGTGTCTGGGATGGTACTCTATCCCACAAGCATGTTGTATTCATTGTTCTGATGAGGTTCATATCCCTGGAATGTGTAGGGTGACTCAATGTTGTTATGTGTAGATGGAGCATGTTCAACAGTTATGTGTTGGACATGGCTCTATATGTTAGGCAGAGTGTGCCTCTGAATAGGTAGTATGCAACGAAGAAAAGATTTAGTTTTACCAGTTGTGTTGCATAACACAACTGTTTGAGGCCAGTAATCCTCTTGGTGAGGTACCTATGTGGTCTCTAAAGCTGCTGGATATGCTAAGTCGAGTACATCCTTAATGGTGCACTGTACTCAATGATGGGTCTGATGATGTAAGAGTAGAGTACCAACACTACCTCTTTGGATCCTGATGCAAACCCTTTGTTGATTAGGTGGGCCACATAGGATCTCCCAATCACTTTGGCAACATGGTTGTCAAAGGGAAATGACTATGTACATGTGTCCCGAGATCCCTTATCACCTTGTCATTTTTAAGGGGGTAACACCCATGTGGTAGTTTGTGGGTATTTTGTTTTCACCAAAGGGGATCACTATGCATTCCTCCACAGTGAGCTTGAGGCCATGATTCTGACACCACACATCTGTCTCATAGAGTCCCTTCTGGAGAATATGTCTGACTTCTGGGGAATCTGTTATGGCAAACACTTTACAGTTCCCAGCAAACCTAGTCAACCACAACTCTCCTGTGTCGGCATGTACATTTGAGAAGTCTATACCAAACAGGAGGGACCCCAGGACTTAACCCTGGGGGACACCAGTCATTACCGGTGTATGTGTGGGATCTAACTGTGAGCCAGTTTGCAATCCATCTTTTGATGTATGGATTCATGGCCAGGTTGGTGAGTTCATCTATGATACCTGACTGAGGAATGGTGTCAAAGCCCTTAGCAAGGTACAGGCAGGCTGTGTGGAGCTCATTTCAATCATCTGTAGCCTGGGTAACTGTTAAACAAATCCTCTCAGATCAGGAGGCATGGTCTGCATTTGACAAAGCCAAACTGTGTGTGCTCAACTGTGTGAAGGTTCCCAATCTCTATATTGTTGACTTCCATTATGATTGGCTCCACTGCCTTGCAGAATACACTCATCAGGCTCATAGAGCATGAATGCCAAGGGGTTTTTGTGGCCCCACACCTGTGGAGTGTGAAGAACATTGCTGTGCAGCATTCTA
Source organism: Protopterus annectens (assembly GCF_019279795.1). Classification (NCBI taxonomy): domain Eukaryota; kingdom Metazoa; phylum Chordata; order Ceratodontiformes; family Protopteridae; genus Protopterus; species Protopterus annectens. The sequence continues at coordinate 923,952,736 of NC_056734.1, forward strand.
TGGGCACATATCCTGTAGAGAGCATGTAGAGAGAGGTGTAGGTATCCTTGATGAATATGGATACATCCTCACCCTATGTGCTATGATTTAGGTTCTGATGCTGGAAGGTATGGAATGAGTAGTATCCTGGTAGTGCTGGTGTGCTGTCTGGATCCTTGAACTAGGTTACTGATACTGCACAGATATCAATATTCTCGATAATGAGAAGTGCCTCGAGTGTGTGCATCTTGAGGCTGAGACTTCTGGCAATGAGTGGCATTTAGCTAACTTTGTGGTTATTTGTATTGGTTACGGGGTTTGGTTTGTCCTGTGTGACTGGTGTTCCACACCTGACATCAGCACCTCATTGGTCCCATCTGACCATAAGTAAGTACCCTATATATCCACATCCTGGACCTACACCCCCCGTTATGGAAACCATGTTAAAAAATGTCTCCAAAGCCAACTTCATGCTTCTTAAGACAGAAGTGCTGAACTGCAGGACACCCATGCAGTTGGACAATATAGTTACAACTACTGAATCCTTCACAATTGCACTTTATAAGCACTTACATGACTGCTTGCATCATGCTATCCCAAACAGAACCAATATGCTATCCTCCAAGAAAAGCAAGCCAATCTGGTGTTCCCCTGCCATAAACAAACTGCACAACAGAAGGAAATACTGTTGCAAAATAGGGTAAAATCCCATGATGGGAGGAGCTCCATGGTCAACATCAGCAAGAAGCTGTGATCCATGATAAAATCCTCCAAAGCTAGTTCTGAAAACAAAGTTGACACTGATTCTAAAGACAACCACAAAGCATTCTATAGCTATTTCAAGAATCTAAATGGCAACACTCAGATCTGCTCTGAGTTACAGCACAATGGCACTGAATATACTGATCCAACTGATATTGCCAACATCCTGGCAGATAGGATCAGTGCTAACTTTACCCTCCTCTCACCCATGAAAGAGCACATCTCTATAATGGAAGACTGTAAAGTTGCTGTCATCACGGCTGCACAGGTAAAAAACACTCTCCAAAGCCAGGAACACAGCATCCATGGGACCAGATAACATCCCAGGCTGTGTTCTACACAAACTACAGAACGAACAGGCACTACACCTATGTACCATGTTAAGTCAAAGCCTCACCTCAGGCTTTGTGCCTGCTGAATGGTGCACAGAGATGGTTATCCCATTACACAAGGGGGGAGCCACCATGGAGCCCTGGAACTAGCTCCCCATTAGCTTGATGAGCCTGCTCTGCAAGCCCATGGAATGTATCATCATATAACTTATAAAAAAAGACATTGGTAATCTCCAGTCTCTGGACCATAACCATGTTGGGTTTTAAAAAGGCAGATCATGTCTCCTAAACCTGACAGACGTCATTGAAGTGGTCAACAGAACTGTAGACAAGGGTATGGTGGTTCACACAGCCTATATAGATCTTGCCACGGCTTTCAACACCACCCCCCACTCTGGAATTATAGATAAATCCACTAAACTAGGTATAAATCGCTATGTCACAAAATGTGTTGCCAATTGGCTAACTGACATAACACACACTGTGAAAGCAGCAGACATGACTTTGGACAAGAGACAAGTGCAGTACCACAGGGTTCAGTCCTGGGTCCTGTCCTGTCTGGTATCTACTTCCCTGAAGTAAACTATAACATGGAAGATCTGTGGCTAATGAAGTTTCCAGATGACTGCAAACTAGGAGCCATAATAGAAACTACTGAAGATGTGGACATCCTACAAAAGGGCCTCACTGAGACAGATGCCTGGTGTCAAAGCCGTGGCCTCAAGCTCAATGCCAAAAAGTGCATTGTTATCCACTTTGGTAAAAACTCTGTAGCCATGAACTACGACATAGGCGGTGGTATACTTAACACTGAAAGTGTAATAAGATACCTTGGAGCACAGGTAGACAGTGGACACACCTGTGATAATCACATCCCCGCAGTATTCAGGAAATCCTTCTACTTAGCACACCTCATCACAAAAGGTGTCTCATGCAGAATAGATGAGGACATTGTTCTCTTCTACTCATCACTCACTAGACCCATAATAGAGTACAATGCCCCTTTTGCTATGTACCTCACAAGACATCTACAACAACTGGAAAGCCTGCAGAAATACCTCACAAATAGGATTAGCAGCCTGAAATTCATGCCATACACAGACCATCTCAAAATGCTCCAGCTGTACTCTCTTGCATATCGCCTACTCAGAGGTGATCTCTGCCTAACATACAAAGCTATGTCAAACACAGAGCGGTTGGACATGCTCCACGTAAAACACTCACAATCCCTCTGATCTTTGGCCCCAAAACCCAGAGTGAAATACAAAAGGAAGTGGTGTATCCATTTACCTTATGGATACCCACACCTTCAGGTTAGTGGCACAGCATGAGGCCTTGGAGACCATGCAAGTGCAACTAACATTGGACAAAGCTGCTTATCAGATTGTAGCCTGCTACAGATCACCTACCTTTTCTCAGGAACCTCACTCAGTATTCCTGAGAACAGTGGAAAATATAAAGGTCCTACCAAACACCATTATATGAGGAGATTACAACTACCAAAACACTGACTGGGAGAATTACTCATGTACAACGTCCTTTGCCCAATGCTTCCTAGAGTTTAAAAACTCAAACGCTCTGGAACAGCTGGTCACCATGCCCACTAGAGGTGACAACATACTGGACCTGATCATCACCAACATGGGGTACCAGTGTTCCACAACAGAGGTGAACCCCTCGCTGGTAATATCAGATCATAAAGTAATCACACTGGACATCCACATCACACCCCCCGACAGTCAAGGAAACTACTGTGAAGAAAGTTTCTAAAGCAAACAGCACACTTCTCAAGACCAAAGTGGAAAGTTCCAAAGCACCCTTGCTATAGGATAATGCTATACAATCTGCAGAATCATTTACAAGTGCATTTTATGAGCATCTACAGGGATGCATGGATCGAGACATGCCAAATAAAACCAAGATGCACTCCTCCAAAAATAGGAAACTAATCTGTTGGCCATCGCACATAAATAAGCTATACAACAGAAGGAGGGAACGAACACATGATAGAGCAAACTTCACAAAAGGAAAGGCATCACTGATCATTATTAGGAAGAAACAATGATCACTCATAAAATAATTTAAGGCCAGTTTCTAAAGGCAAATTGCCAAGGAATGTAAGAATAACAACCACAAAGCCTTCTTTAGCTATACCAAACATCTAGGTGGCAATTCTCAAATATGCTGTCAGCTACTGAAAAATGGAAAAAAGATACACTGAAACAGCTTACATTGCCCACATCCTGGGGGACAAGTTCAGTGCAAACCCCCCCATCACCCCCAAAAGGGCCTGTGTCCATCCCAGAAGAATGCAGAGCACCAGACTTCATGGACATGCAGGTCAAAACAGCCCTCTCCAAAGCTAAGAACACAGCATCAGTGGGACTGGATGGTGTCCTAGGCTGCGACTTACACCAGCCCCAAAAGGAACTACACCCTCACCTACATTCACTGTCCAGATTCAACCTTGCCACAGGCTATGTACCCAAAGAATGGCATACAGCAACAGTCATCCAGCTCCACAAAGGGGGTGCCACAACAGAACCAGGAAACCATCGCCCTGTAGGCCTACTCAGCCTGGTCTGCAAAGCTATGGAGCAAATTATCATGGAACCCATAAACAGAGACATTGAGGACCTCCAGACCCTGGAATCTACCCAACTTGGCATTGTTAAAGGTAGATCCTGGCTCCTAAACCTAGTTGTCTGATTTGAAACAGTTTCCAAGGACATAGATGGAGGTGAAAGTAGTCCACACAGACCACCTGGACCTCACTAAGGCCTTTCAACACCATTCCCCACTCTGGCATCATGGACAAGCTTACCAGCTTGAACATTAACAGCTATGTCACAGGATGGGTGGCCAACTGGCTCACAGAGCAAACACGCATGTTCAGAGTTGCAGGTGCCATGTCCGACTCTGAACCAGTCACAGATGGCATCCCACAGGTATTGGTCCTGGGACCCCACCTGTTCAGTAGATACTGCTCAGAGATACAGGCAAGCATGGGAGGAGTATGGCTGAACAAGTTTGCAGATGACTGCTAACTGTGGTCCATAATCGACTCCACGGCTGACACAGACATCCTACAGAAGGGTCTTACAGAGACAGATAACTGGTGTCAAAACAATGCCCTCAAGCAGAATGCCAAAGAATGCATAGTCATCCCCTTTGGATAAAACAAAGTGCACACAAATTACCACATAGGAGGTAATCCAGTATGTACAGAGAATGTAATTATGGCCCTAGGGACCCAGGTGGATAGTAAACTCTCCTTTGATGATCACATTGCCAAAGTGTTTATATATTCCTTCTATGTAGCCCACCTAATGTCACCTAATGTAACCCACTTTGTCTAGTCTGATGATGTCACCATCCTACAAATATACCTGTGGAAAAAAGAACTCACAGTAATGTGTACAGTGTGTCGTGTAAATGCGTACTGTTTAAGTATCATTAAGTAGTTAGGTAGAGGTTTGAATCCTGCACTTGCCAACTATATGAGAGTGTGTGTGTATTTCTTTGTATAGGAACAGCCTTTTTGAAGACAACTACAACACCTTAAATGTGATTTACTTATCTATGTCAAGTCTGATGATATCACCATCCAACAAATATACCTGTGGAAAGAATAACTCCCAGCAATGTGCATAGCGTGTCGTGTAAATGCATACTGCTGTAGTATCATAAGGTAATTAAGTAGGGGTTTGAATCCTGTATTTGACAACTGTGTGTGTGTGTAACTTCTTGTAGAGAAGCAACCTTTTTGGAGACAACTACAACACCTTAAAAGTGGTATACTTGTCTTTGTCAAGTCTGATGATGTCACCATCCTACAAATATACCTGTGGAAAGAAAAACTCCCAGTAATGTGTACAGCATGTAGTTTAAATTCATACTGCTCTAGTATCATTAGGTAGGGGTTTGAATCCTGCACTTGGTGAGTGTATGTGTGTGACACAGTTGGGTTTTACTTTTACTGCTGTATGACATATCACAATGACAACACTATGTGCATTGCACATCAGGTAGCTGTGTGGCAAATACATATATGTACATGTGACCTCAATTATGTCATAGGTGGAACCCCGCTTTCTCCATGAACACATCTGTTATCTTTGCCAGAGTGTGCTGCTGCTTTCCAGACCTTAGGTCACATCTGTATGCTTGTGACAAGCCCAGCTACTGCAGTGATCCCTGGCCTAGGTCACCCGTGTCACACACACTCATTACGGTTTCTATTGAATAGTGTGAGTGAGGGTTTATGCCTGAGGTATATTTCAGACCAGTTCAAATGCAGCAAAGTCTGTCAATGATGGCTCTTCATTATAGGTGTACAACAACCCTTGTGGATATGTATGCAGACCCCTTATTGCTGATGTGATTCACCGTGGGATTTCAAAATACCTTTGGAAATGTGATTACCAAAGGAGAGATGATGTAACACTTGGCTGTATGTACACATCAGTACCTGTCAACATTTTGGGGGCTACTGCCTATGTGGTACTGTGGGGATACTATGTTTTGTAAAGGTGGATGACTATGCTTTAGTTGGCTTATAGCTTTACAGCATGGGTTTGACAACAGGTATCTGTCTGTATGATACCCTTGTGGAGGATGTGTGTATCATCTGGAGAAAGCATTATAGACCACAGTATGCATTTCCAGACATGGACGGACATATCCCTACTGTGTTTGCTTTTACCTAAGTGAGCTATATGCCAATCAGGAGTGGTCACAGGAATGGGTGCAGGTGAACACCACTGGTTACTGGCAGAGTATAGTTCCTGAAGGATACAAATGTTACTGTGTGTCCTACATCTGTGTGTCAGTTGTCAAGACATCATCTAGCGATTGTTTATGGTCAGGCTGTTGAGGTTATGTATACTACCAGAATGCAAACCAATGACAGATAGTAACAGTATCACCCACAGCACAGTGTCAAACCATGTCATACACACGTGTACCCAAGTTCCAAAATGTGTGTAGTACAATGCATACTGGCCACCAATAGAAACTATGGAGTGCTAACACTGTGTAATACAGGGCATGTCACCCTGCCCATGTGTCCACTATGCACATACTTGCAGACAGTGCACCTCCACCATGTTCACAAATGTACACCTGTAAAAATGTGATGCACACATCCCACATGTACTGTCCACTCTCTAACACATGCTGCCAATACTACACACATCAGCCAAGTGGCACATGAGTGGACAATACACTATTGGGAATAACACTGGTGTAAACAATACTACATTGACAATTATAGCTTTAATTCATCATGCCTGCTCAGCTACACCTTCAAGGATATCATTACACTTTGCTGCTGACAACATGCTAACATTGCTATACTGCTATAAAGTCACCCTGTGCATCAGCACCATGTTAGCCTGTTCCTGTATCAATGTTACAGATGACAGGAGATGGCACAGGTTTCATCATATGCACAGGGTGTGTTGTTGGTTTGCCAGGGGCCTAAATTGAGCCATACAACTGACATGTATGTGTGTGTGTGTGTGTGTGTGTGTGTGTGTGTGTGTGTGTGTGTGTGTGTGTATGTGTGTGTGTGTGGGCCAAGAGTACTGGTATGGGCCAATGTTGATGTAATGTGTGCGGGTATGTGTTAGCCCTAGGTGTCTGGTTTATGTGTGTGTGTGTGTGTGTGTGTGTGTGTGTCTGCATGCACACAGTTCCACCATGTGGTTGCCATATATGGGGATTTGTGGGACAGCCACAGACTGTACTTGCCAGGCTTTACAGATCACCATCTCTGGCCATGGATACGGTACCTGTGCCTGGCAGGGGTGCTACTGACAGTTTCAGGTACTAAGCCAGACTGGGTACTATCCTCAGAGGTAGACAGATGTACACTGGACCCAGATCCCTGCTGGGACTGGCCAGAGCCATGTGCACATGGTCTTCTAGGACGGTCTATGGACAGCCCACCCCCAACATTGCTGGGGCTGGTACTGGCACTATGGGAGCGACTGTGACTTGAGGGACATCCGCGGTGACTGGCAGCTGCTGATGTTGCTGGCATACGTCCATGTCGACATCTCAGCCATCCCACACTGTCCTGACACATGGACATGACATTGTGAAGGACATCTAATGTCTCACCCCAACGTCTATCAGTGACTTCAGTGTAATGACGGATGGCACCTGCTAGGTCATGGATGCTGTCATTTAAAGCAGAGTTATGTGCCCTCTGTGCCCTTAGTCCCTGTCTGTTGTACCATTCCATATGTGCCTGTGCCTCTATGACAGCCTGGAACATGCATGAGGTTGTAAGACCTGTGGCATGTCTGCCAGGGGCATGATGACCAGCAGTGCCGTGACGAGAACCCCTGGACATCTGCCTATGTGGTACCTTTCCAGACGTCTGCGTATGGCTGCTGTGTCCGGATGCATGTGCCATAGATACCACACTATCCTGGCCATTGCTGACTGTACAATGTCCCTCTGCTAAGGGCATTGGTGATGATGGATGTATTGGCAGTATGACTGTGTGCATGGATGGGGTGGACACCTGTGTACTGTCGATTGGTGGCCCAGTGACAGACCCCAGCAAACATGCCTGTGCCTCAACACACCTATCCTCATTATCACTATTTGTGTCAGTGACATCAGGTTCCCTGCTGCAGTGAACCAGCCCAACTTCAGCACCAGTGAGAGGAAGATAGGAAACACACTTTATGACCTGTACATGATGTCAGAACACATGCACACATGCACACATGAACACATGCACACATGCACACAAATACACTCCTCACTACAGCAGAGACACACACACACACACACACACACACACACACACACACACACACACCACCAGCAATCCAGAACATACTCAATAGCGGTTGATGGTGGGGTACAGTATCACAAGACAAACAGTCATATCACACGGGTCAGCATGCAGGATGTGTGTTTTTCAACAGCATGCAGTGCGAGTGTAGACAGTCCTTGCTAATAACAGTGTACATGGCTTTGATGCATGTGTGTTGTTGTTCAGTGATTGGCCTCACCCTGGAACGCAATGTGTACATGGACACAACATTGCTGTGCAAGTATTACAAGCTCTGCAATGTGCTGTGCACCATCATTCACAGGTATACATACCATGGCTGGATGTTTCTCTGTGTGTCACATAGATATCCATTACTGATTAGAGCGTCTGTGTCTTTAGCAGATAAATGTGGTCACAGGTTTAGCTCATGCATGCTATGTACACACACAGGATGAGTGGTGCATGTATACCTGATGGAATATCATTTCTCAACATAGCCATTGTACGGTAGTTATGGTGAGTGTAGAACATATTGTGGGCATGCCAGTGCCAGCCATGACATGGCATGCTACAACACAACTGCAACATTAAACATCACACATACCCAATGTGTGTCATGTGACCTATACACTCAGTAGCATTACAAGACATATATGTGTCACTTTGTGCAAATGGTGATTGCTATGCATATTGTGTATAGGTGCATATGTTTGCACACACACGGCATTGAGGTGTATAGCAATGAATGCTATGTGTAGTACTGTGGTTACTGTAACTGGATGGGGTGTAGTACCATGAGCCATCATCATGCAGCATCATGTGGTCACTCAAGGCTACTAATGTGTGCCAGACCAGCACCTATCATGCTGTACCTGAACCGCAATACCATGGCTACATTCACCATTTCACAGCCAGTTGTTACATGGGTTTATAAGGTGCACAATAGGGAGCATTGCCTAACATGAATGTGTTGTGTGTTGAAGAGTGTCGCACTGCCCCATGATAGGCCTCTACCCCTCAGATATATTATGTATGCTGTGTGGATGACATTTGGGATACTGGAGTGTGACCTTACAGCGTGTGTCTGAATACGCCATGTGTAGCATATTAACATGTACTGCGTATGGCAAAGTTGTGTATGTTGTGTGCATGTGTATCGACTGCCTATCCAATGTCCACTACAGTGCAGCCACAATTGTTTGGGCTGCTCTGTGTATTGCATGTGTTTGAGGCAGCTACTCACGTTACTGAGATGTGCATAGTCTTACAGCAAACATGCACAGCATGCATTTTGCGTAGGTGTGTTACATGTGTACATGGCCTACACCTCACCTATGACATGCACATTTTATTTCCAATATTAAATGTAGAACAGACACACCAGCATGGGTCTGCTGCCTTGCTGTCACACCAGAGGGACCTACAAGGATATGAGACAGTTTGTCAGTGGCAACAACTGTGGCATTGCTACTGTGGGTTTGCAATCTTACAGTAGTACTGTGGTTGACAGTCACAGGCCTACACATCATGTTCCAAATTATCAGTATTACACAACACCAGGCTCCACATCTTCTAACTACAAAGTACACATCTCACATATGCATGATCTAACAATAGAGGTAACAGTAGTCTACAGATATGCCATGTTACCTGCACGCTCCATGTGAACTTGCTGGGGGGCTCCGGCCTCCATGATGATACATGTGTGCTGTTGTTGTTGTTGGCCGGGAGCCACCAGGCACAGGAGCAGCTCCTTCACTCTGGTGAGGGGGGATGGGTGGTAACCCTACCACCTATGGCAAGCTGTTGCCTACAGACATCAGACGCACGCTGCCGGACATGTCTAAGAAAATCATTGCAGTGATGGCGTACCTGCTCATATGTCCAGTTATGCATGCCTATGTCATTTATCCTACGGACAACATCTTGCCACAGTGCAGTCTGCTCATGCTGGTCCTGGCTGGGTCTTGAGAATAGCAAGGTGTAGTGTTGGATGAGACTGGTTGTTATGATATCATCCTCTGCTCAACTATAAGTAGGGTTGCGATGGTGGGCCATGACCCTGGAAGGCAATGAAACAATATGTGTAATGTGGCACACTTAACATTCTACAGTACAGATATCACTGAACTGCCATAAATAGCAAACTATTGTCTGTCAGAGGACACACACTTTCAATACCACATATCAGTGCTCAACCCACAACTGCCTGACAGTGCCTGGCATGCTCTATATATGAAACCCTTTTCTGCACAGCAACAAAGAGAAACCACTATGTAACACTATGCAACAGTACATGGCACACTGTATGCAAAACAATGCACCACCTAGCCACAGGAGGTATATATCAAGCTAATGCATAAAGAAGTATGTCATCCATTGCAATGATTGTAAAGTCCAGTTACAGTATTACCAGTATACCACACTAGTTGTTGATGGAAAACCCATGTCTAATATTTGTGCACATTCATGAATATAGATGGCATACTGCTGTACTAGACTATACATGTTGCTAGATACGCACTTATATCCTGTAACACATATATGACCGAGGGCATGTTACAGGCATACCCACACACACATCAGACATACATACAGGACACAGAGGTATGGCAACCCAGATGAGCTTTACGTGTGTACCATACAGCACTGTGTGTCAGTACTTGCAAATCCTTATGCCTGATGTATGTAATCTGTGAGGACTACAGGGAACACACAAAACAGTGTTTCCAAGAAATGTGGACATACACCATACTGTGCTGTTTAGGCCTACAGCGTCAAGTAGAACTACAGTTCATGCCGCATTTGGATTCACCAGCAGTACCAATCAATGAGTATACATGTACTGCTTTAGCCTCCAATGGCACACCCCAGTTAACACCAAGGGACTATGCCAGACCGTATGCCATACTGCTTTTTCTGGCTAGCAATAGCATACACATCTTTTGCTGGGATCAGAGCTAGGACACATAATACCATGACAGAAACAGTTTCCCACTAAGCTATCCCACATATACACAACTGTGACACATTCACCAACACATTCACCATCACACACAGTCAAACTCACATAGCAATTATTGCAACAAGTACATGTGGGTGTGTATTGGTTCATAGGTAGGTAATAGGCTATTGGCCCTAGGGCCTATAGAAGCCTAGCCAGACAGTACCCTGGCGTTTGACACCCAAGTAATTTAATTTCATGTGCCCCTGTCAAGCAGAGCCACAGAAGTGATTCCCAGTGTGTATTTCCTATCTCCCATCCAATCATCAAGACTATTCATGAGGAGTGCTACTGAGGCACTTTGTTTGCTATTGATAGGTAGTTTGTTCCAGAGAATGGGATGTCTCTGAGATAGGAATCTATCTCTTCAGCATGTTCTGTTTATTGAGGTGACAAGGTTTAGGTCCCTAGATTATGTAGCTTGTAGGGATTGTGATCTGTTTACGTGGAGCATGTCCAACAGCTCTGGGTTTGAAATAGCTTTGTATGTTAGGCAGAGGTCACCTCTGGGTTGGCGGTATGCGACACAGTCTAGCTGTGGTTTTGCGAGACGGTCTGCATAGGGCATCTGTTTAAGGACAGTGATACTCTTTATGAGGTATGTCTGTGGCCTTTCCAGTAGCTGTAGATGTCTTGTGAGGTACATACCAGAAGGGGCATTGTACTCTATAATAGGTTTTGTGAGTGGTGAGTAGAGGGGAACACTGACCTCTTTTTCCCTGGATGACACAGCTTTTGTGATGAGGTGTGCCACATAGACAGATTACATGACTAGCGTAGCACTGTGATTATCAAAAGGGAGACTGCTGTCCACCTGTGTCCGTTGGTCTCTTATCACACTTTCGGTGTTAAACCGACTACCACCTATGTGGTAGCTCATGGGTACAGAGTTTTTAGCAAAAGGGATGCCAATGCATTTTTGACATTGAGCTTGAGACCATGGCTTTGTAACCAGGCATCTGTCGCAGTAAATATGTACATATAAACATCAATTGGTGTACATATAGATATACATATAGGCACATATACAGTCCACCTTTCATGGTGGGAATATCAATTTTGCAAAGTATGTGAGGTATACAGTTATGCAATGATATTGCACAGTCTTGTGCAAAATGCATTGAAGGTGTTCTCAGCCCATGTGGCTTTAGCAGACCTCACTGGCTGCAACACTGCAAACCTAACAAATCACACCCACAGTGTTAAACCACCACATGTCATATACCAGCACTGTATGCTGTCTTGTTTGCCACACACTACTACCTACATACAAATATGCACATAACAACCTTCACCAACATATATATGACCTCCCTTCACAGTTGCAGTATGTCCCTTGCTCTATGCACATGTACAGATGCTAATATATCTGACACAGATATATCTCTCCATATGTGTGTGCCATACACACACAAGGTCCACACTGTTGAGAGTCCCTGGACCTCACGGCTGACCTGTTGGGCCTTGCTGCAACATGAACAGGTGTCACGTGTGAGCACACAGTAATATTAGAGGGTGTATACATATCTGCAAATGCTAGATTAGCATACTAGCCTGGTACAGCAGTTACCAATGCTAAGCTACACATTGATATGACTATCATGCATGTGTTACTCTGTCACATCCATGTTTATATAGCTGTATGCACTACTCCCCCGAACAGCCATTGTCCACACTACTGTACAGAACAGAGATAACATGGATCAGATGTTTGACATTTAATGCTGAGCTGCATATATCACAGCTATGTCCCACTGCACACAGCTACACACTGATTTGTCCATGGCAGTAGTTATGCCATAGACACGTACTGCTGCCACATATTGATGTTTCAAAGTAGAGTAGTCTTCAATTACATCTACTACATGCCAGTAAATACATATCTGTTACATACCTTTCCTTTGTATGCGTTGGTAGTATTCAGTTCCATGTCTTTGCCTTTTTTTGTTTTCGGCTGGTATGGGTGGGTGGATGGGTGGGTGCGTGTCTCTCTATCTCTGTCTCTGTCTCTGTCACTCTCTCTCTCTCTCAGTATCTGCAATGGAATGATTGCATGTGTGGCCAGCAAGTACAGCCTACTTTTATAGGTATCTGCACATGTGCATGTGATGGCCACTGCACCAATTGGTAGCCACCATTTGGTAACTGCATGCAGCCTGCTGTGTGGTAATTGCAGTACTCACTGTCATAGCAACCCAATGCTATAAATTGCTATATCAGGTAGGTGTAGCCCTTTCAGCTTTCCAAAGTGGGGCCCATGCTTGTTTGCTGTGGACACCGTTGTGTAAGTCAGAAGGTTGGTATAGTTCTTATATCTGAAGCTACGGGTGTAGCCAGTGATTTAAATGTTGTACTCAGACCTGAATATTGCCACTTCCAGTACACAGTTGTCAGTGTAGAATTGTACTCACCCCTACAAATGCTAACACAAGATACATGGGAGTATGTAGTTTCTTTTCTACTTATACAATTAACTGCCATACAAAAGGAGTTATTGAGATGTATTCATTTGGCACATGAACTGTTTGTGAACTGCTATACTGTGAATATTAATGTACTTACTTCTGCACAGTTTATGCATTTTTATTGTTGACATTAGCACAGGATGCTCAAGAAAACTGGACAATTCCAGTACTGAGTATGCCTGTCTACAACCTTGGTAGACCCTGAACACACAGGTATATTGTACATTTGGGTGGGGATGCAGACATATGTCTTATTGTGTGAATGTTATCTTGCTGGACTTTAATGGTTGCTGTGTCCCTGTTAGTTTAGCAAGGCAGGTAGTCTGTCTGCATAGCTCCCAATTGTGGACATATCCAGATGGTAGCCAGACGTTAGGCTGTCTTTCTCTGTCTGTGCAACACACAGGTCTTTCCAGCACTGGTACAATGGCATTGTTACAGTCGTTTGCTACCAGTACATGGCTACATCCTTTCGTATTTTAGTGTTGTACTCCTACATAAGGGTATGCTTGTGGAACTCCTTCTAAAGCTATTTGCCCAGTGTGTAACAGCAGAATAGCTGATATGCCTGTGTGTTTCTGCCTCTGCCAGGCCTCTCAAACACTCAGGTACATATTTGAACAGACTCAGGGAAAAGTAGGTAAGAGTGAGGTACACATTTAAAATATTAGAGTCATTAAGTTGAGACTTTGAGAGAACCAGGGCATATGGATTAATACACCATTTCTGGAGTACAAGCAGTGTCGAACTCTTACTTATTGTCATTATTCATTAAGTGTAATTCCCCACCTTTGTGCCTAAAATCAGTACATTTCAGAGGGATTCAGAGGGACACAGTTAAAACTTGTCTCAAAATCAGTGACATTCCTGAAAATTAGTCACAGTTGGGAAGGATGGCCTCTGCTCTAATCAGATATGCTAGTGTTTGTCCTGCTATGATACTGTGTGGGGGTTGTAAAGTGCTGCTGTAACATTATTTCCTGCTGGAATGGTGGGTTCTCTTTTCACAGTCATGTAATACAATTCCACAAGAACTGCTGGTAAAGATCCACAGAACAAGATTTGTTTTATGGCATTCCTATTATTCCTTTACATTCCTCATTCTGATGCATAATATATTTATTTCAGCACCAATTTGTTGTATGTCTACCATGGCTTAGTGGTACTTGATGCAGTCCAGTGTGTACAAGGTCCAGGGTTTGAGACTGACAGAGGTGTTTTATTTTGCTGCTGAGAAGAACAGGGGCCCTGACATACAGGGTGACTAAGGCACTTTTAAGCAGTTGTAAGTGGGTTTGCACAATGCTTATCTAAGCTTAGCTAAGCACACACAAGCGCACACTCACGCAAACCCGCTAACTACTGCTTAAAAGTGCTTACTCCCGCTAAACTCCACGCTCATTTCTTTGAAAGAAAAGAAAATGGGGAGATAGGAAAGTGTTGAAAAAGGGGCACACAGAGAGAAAGACAGTATGGAAAACAGCTCAGGATGTGCAGGATGGGTGTAGGGAAGGCCCATAGTTGCTCATTTCTTTAACAGCAACAACTGTGCATATGCAATCAATTTGGAGGGGAATTTGAAACCTTCAACTGCTGTGAGAGGGGTGTGGACAACAAAGTATGTTGTACTGCAAATTAAATATCAGTTTATGTGTCCAGTGGACATGTGTGCAAAATGGGCAGCTATGTATGGGGCGTATTTTTTTTTTGTGAGCAGGTTACCCTTTTTTTCTTTTTTTTTCAGGTGAGAGTGGAATGTGGGGTGGGGGGAGTAGGTATATTTGGGGAGGTAGGTTTGGGAGGTAAACAGACAAGACAAACAAGATGCATACATGGGTGAAATATGACACATGCAGTGGGTGAACATCATTGACGGGGAAGGATGTTTGGAAATCACAAGCCCATGAGCCCACAGACGGCAACAGTGGAACTGAGATCCCCACCCATGGGCAGTCACCACTGCACCTTCACAGCCCAGAGGGTGGCTGTGCTGGGGGCTGCATAGGAAGGGCAGGCTCACCCATGAGTCACGCCACCTGTGCCTCAAGCTGGCATAGAGGATCAGTGACAGAATGCTTGATCTCTCTATGCACCACAGCCCAGACCGTTCATTGGGTGATAGGTGGCCCTCTTCTGCAAACACTTGCATGGGGGGACGAGCCCCATACCCTGCAGTGCTTCCACCCAAAGGTGGCACAGGGCTAACAGAGGAGGAGGTCCCAGGCTGGGCACCAGACCAGCTGGTGCCAGGTGCCATCGCCAGCTGAGGTGGAACAGGTGGGTCTGCTGGGACCAGCCTTCCCATACGTTCTATGTTTGGGAGGATTTAATGTAAATATGGGTTAGTAACAGTCAACAGCATTCCCAATTAGTTATAACAGCATGCAGAAGTATTCCCATTAACCCAACTAACCAGAGTTCCAACAGTTGAACAGCAAGCATGACAAATGCATATATAGAACAACAGTGGACATTACAACAGCATGCAGGTTTAATTGATGGCAACAGGCCACCAATATTGTGGTATTTGAATAGGGCACATGCATCAAAATAAATGCAGATATCTATAAATCAATGGGACATATGTCCCAACAAATGTTTTGAGATTAGACATACATACCCATTGAGGTGTGGAATTGCATTTTTTATGCACGTACAGTAGGGTGTAAAATGATATCTCCATTAACAACTTATATATCCTTCTAGTTTACACTACATTCCTATTAACTGCAGTTATATGTCCCCTACATGTATTATTACACTATCCAATTGTCCTTATATCATGAAATGGGTTTTGCTAGATCTTTATATACATGGGCTGTATCTGACATACAAACTGTCCGGGGTGCAGTTGTTACTGCTACATATTTTGTGAGTTGCTCAGACACACTACTGCTGAGATGGTACACTGACAGCTCTACTTTCCTATACTTATCTAGATATGTTTAGGTGGAATTATCAGTTATATGTTAATAGCTCCCTACATTTCTGCCAGCACAATGACATTTCTGGGGAACACAATACCAAGCTACTCATGTGCCAGATTAACCTGTACATGCTGGGCATGAACCAACAGTTGAGGACTGTGAATATGCTTAAAAGCTGCTGGCACTCCCTTCATCCACTTTATATGGGCCTACCCAACTGTGTGTTAACAGTGCTTAATACAACAGTACTATTTCTATAATGCAAGAGTACAACAACATATCAAAGAAAATGACACAGACACACTCCAGGAATTATACCTTTATTAAAGACATAAAACACTTTTCTAGAGGCTCTCTCATTTATTTTATATAACAGTACATGCAGAATAATTATTAGAGAATTATTATACCTTTATTTATTGTGTTCAAACACTTTTTTCAGGCTCTCTCGTTTATTTTACATGACAGTACAAGTATAATAATAACTTACCTGCCTGGTGGCATAGCCTTAGCAGCCTATCTGCATAGGCTTGCTGATTCGCAACACGGACACCTGCAGTTGTGAAGTAAATGAAGTGATATTGAGACATACCTATCCTTAGTATACACTAGAATAGCAATTCTTACATACTTAATTCCATGGCTACTTACTCAGTAGGGGGGCATTTTCCATCTCACAGGCCTCCTGGATACACTGGTCCAGATGATCCACCTTGTGTGTCTTCAGGTCTGCATGGTGGTGTCTGACCTGCTAACCAGTGCGAGGGACACCTGTGGCACTGGTGAGTTCATGAGCTAGACAGTCCCAGGCTTCCACTTTATATTGGGTGCCCTGGTACTGGCCCCACAGGAGTCTATCCTCATGATTATGGACAAGGAGCCAAACCATTACTTTTGACTCCTCAATGCCACAACGTTGCACTCGAAAATGAGAGCCCTCTCCAGCACCGGCCATTGCTGCCTGCAGATGGGAGCTACAACCAGTTATGGCAAGTATTCCCGCCTATGGAGCTTAAATATGCATAATTTCCTGCACTTATTTGTGATTGGCCAGTTTGAAAAAACACAGCTGAGGGTTCACCTGCTTAGCAATGGGTAAACTTCCATTGATATGTATGTGTGCGTTGAAAGTGCATACTTATGAAAAGCTGTCATGGCTTAGTGGTTCAGTACTGTGATTATGGTGCACAGTATCCTGGGTTCGAAGTCTGTCATTGCTTTTTATTTCACTACTGGCCAGACCAGCAAGGAGGTGTGGCTATGTTTTACCGACTTTGCTCGACTTTGCCTGATGTTGCTCTACATTGAACGACATTGTTTTATGTTGCTTTATGTTGTGCTGTGCACAGCTGCGCACAGCTGCGCACAAACATGTTCTGTTTGCACTAGTTGGCACGATGCGAAGCTCTATGCAAATTTATTGTGCTAGTTAAAGCAGTGCTAAGCTATGAGCAATTGTACTGAAATGTGCTTAATACTGGTAAACTTTGCTTAGCAGTGCTTCACATTGCTTAGGATGCATTACTTATGCATTCATCAGTATGCAGAACCATTTCACTTTCTTACATATCTTCTTCTTCTTCTTTCGGCTTTTTCCCGGTCAGGGGTCGCCACAGCGGATCACCTTGTCCGCACATTGAATGGCAGTGGAGTTTTACAGTGTCGAGTTGCCAGCCCGGCCCAACCTTCCACAGAAGGCACACTCACACGCACACCTAGGGCCAATTTAGAGTGTCCAATCCACCTGCAGCATGTCTTTGGGATGTGGGAGGAAACCGGAGCACCCGGAGGAAACCCACGCGACCACAGGGAGGACATGCAGACTCCGCACAGAAGGCACCCCAGCCGGGGATCGAACCGGAGAACCTCTTGCTGTGAGGCGGCAATGCTAACCACTGCACCACCGTGGCCGCCCTATTTCACTTTCTTACATATATATATATAAAATATGTTCACTACTACATAGGCCATTTCAAAGCTTTTTACTATGATTTCAATGATGAATCTCAGGAAATCTTTTCATATACAGATTTCCCAACAGAAAATAAAAAGGGGAGTGGTGGGACTCAAACCGGGAATGCCTCTTCTTTGTGCAAAGGTTCTACCACTACGCTATTTATGTTTTGCTAAATTTACATATAGGTTTCTTATTATCCTCTTCGATGTCTTGACTGCTAAGTGTGGTTAAGCAATGGGCAAACCCATGCAAACACACGCAAATACGGGCAGCTATATTGGGAATAATAAAAAAAAATATTGAAAGTTTTACATTTTATAATTGTACTGGGATTTATAATGTGGGGGAGTGTAGTGTTGGGTATGTACACATTTGTGCGGACTCACTGATGTCAGTTGACATTTCCCAATTGACAGACTTGCAGGGGCATGGATTTTTGGACTGCTCGGCAGTCCAACATGCCCCCTGCACTCGTGCATGCTCCGTGTTAGCCTTTGAGTTGAGGCAACACACCCTCATTAATATGCATGGTGCGCTGCCATCTTACTCTTACACTGGCGTTTCCGTTTAAGACTACACTGGTCTTACACAGAGGATTCGTGAATCCTGGAGCAGAACAAACTAGCAATACTGTTAAGTGAACTATTTATGGTGTCTGCATATAATCTGCTCAAGGTTTCAGGCCATTAGAAGCATGACTATCAAGAAAGTATTCCCAAACCCTACTAGCAAAGAACAGGCCATCCTAAAAATATTAATGAGCTGAAAGACAACATATCTCCCCTATTGATTTATCCCCCCCTTCAACAAAATTATTTAACAACATTACTTTTCCCTCCCAACCCCTTTACATGAAAACATTTCCTACTTTCCTTTAAAAACATTTCCAAAAAAAGACATTTAAGAATTATTAGATAAAATGAGCTACCATTACAACCCAGATTCCTCATATTACACCACAAATTTCAAAGAATAAATAGTACCATTCATGTCCACACAGTTTTAATTCCTCATTAATACTGCTAAGTAGCTACTCTCTATAAAATTGTTGATTGTTGGCTAACTGTCAACTCCTGTACTATAACCAGAATTGTAGAAAAGCTAATCTCAGATAACTATTAGAGTATATGGAAAAGTATGACAAAGTCCATGCTGCTTGTTTTTGATTATATCCTCATTACAGTACTAACAGCACTATATACTTACTAACCAAGTCTATAGCAATGCGGAAAATGAGCTGTTCACAACTGCCACTTTCAAGCTAAAGCTGAGTCTTAATCCTGGATTTGAAACTGTGGGACAACAACCGTACAAATTTAGCAGTGCTGATGAAGGAATTCAGTCGTTCTAAAGCTACCCAAACAACAGGACCTTTGTTGTGTAATTTAATGCTGTCTCACAGAGCACAGGGTGTACAACAAAAAGTGTCCAGCAGGGTTCAGTGTTGGAGACCCCCTGCTATCCTCTCTATTCAACAATAGTCTATATTACAATTTTCTGAATTTCAAATACAGTACTGTACAGATGATATTGTGTTTACAAGAGGGGTTGCATTCTTTAGCTTGAATGCACAAAAACTGTTTTTGCTGTCACAGATGGTTACATATGTTGGAGTTATCAAAAAAGCAATGTAGAACTCCACTTGTCTGGAGCTGGATTTGGAGTCAGCTACTTTTACAGTCTGGGTTCTGTCAATAAGCCAGTTGGGAACCCATCGAGTGATGTAGGGATTTATGTCCAGCTTAGTAAGTTTATCTATGATCCCAGAGTAGGGGATGGTGTTGAAGGCCTTGGTGAGGTCCAGATAAGCTGTGTGGACCACCTTACTCTCCTCCCCAGATCTGTCAGACTGATTCGAAGAAGTCAGTCAGGAGACAAGATCATCCTTTCATGAACCCAAACTGGGTGGGGTCCAGTGTTTAAAGGTTGCCAATGTCTTTGTTTGTAAGTTCAATGATAATGCATTCCATGCCCTTGCAGATCAGGCTAGTCAGACTGATGGGACAGTAGTTCCAGGATCCAAGGTGGATCCACCCTTGTGGGGAGGGATAACTGTAGCTGTGCACCACTCAGTGGGCATGAAGCCTGAGGTGAGGCTATGATTAAACATGACACTTAGGTGAGGTGCTAGTTCATTTTGTAGTTCATGTAGTACACAGCCCAGTTTGTCATTTGGTCCCATTGATGCTGTATTCTTAGTTTTGGAAAGTGTAGTTTCTACCTGTGTGGCCATGATTACTGGAATTTGGCAAACATTTGGTATTGAGATATGCCCTTTAGTGGTGAGAGGGGGGTGAAGTTGGCACTAAATTGATCTGCCAGGATATTGGCAATATCCTTGAGATCAGTATATTTAATGCCATTCTGTTGTAGCTCAGAGCAGATTTGAGCATTGCCATTTAGATTCTTGACATAACTATTGAATGCCTTGTGGTTGTCTTTGAATCTCTGGCAATTTTATTTTTGTAACTAGCTTTGGAGGATTTTATGAGGGATCTCAGATTCTTATTGAGGCTGGTAAGGGAGTTTTTTTGCATCCTGGGATTTTCCTTTTTTCTGCAACAGTTTCTTCCTTCTGTTGTATAGTTTGTTTATGGCAGGAGACCACCAGATTGGCTTACTTTTTTTGGAAGAGAGCATCTTGGTTCTATTTGGGATGGCACGATTCATGCATGAGTGGATGTGCTCATACAGTGCCTTAGTGTAGGATTCAGCAGTCAAACTTTCAGCTCCCATCTGCATGGGTGCCAAGAAGTTTATCACTTCTGACTTAAGTAGCATGAAGTTAGCTTTGGAGAAGTTTTGTTTACAGAGATTTCCTTACTGGGGAGTGGGGGTGGGATGTGAATGTCAAGGGTGATTTGCTTATGGTCAGACCTGACCAATGAGAGGGTGACCACTGGTGTGGAGAATCTATCCCCCATGTTGGTAATGACCAGGTCTAGGATATTGGAGCCCCTGGTGGGACAATGGATTTGTTGATCCAGGGCATTGGAATTTATGAATTCCAAGAACCTTTGGAAAAAGATGTTGGTACCTGAGTAGTTTTCCCAGTTAATGGCAGGGTAGTTGAAATCACCCAGTATTAGGGTGTTTGGTTGTATCTTAATATTTTCTAGTATGTTTAGAAAGGTGTAGTGAGCCTCTTGGGGCATGGTGGGAGATCTGTAGCAAACTACAGTTTGGATTGCATTCTTACCTAGTGTTAGTTGCACCTGGAGAATTTCAGATGCATTGTGTTGGGCAACTAGCCTGGAGGTGTGAATATCGTTGGTGAATATGGACACTCCTCCACCTATAGTGTTTCAGTCTTGGTTTGGTGGCCAAAAAGTGTGGTAAGAGTTGTAGCCTGGTATTGCAGGGGTACTCTCTGGAGTCTTGAACCAGGTCTCAGTTACTGCACAGATATCAGTGTTCTCCATTTTTAGGAGTGCCTCAAGAGAGTGCATTTTGAGGTTTAGACTTCTAGCATTGAGTAGCATTACCTTCAGATTTTGCTTGGTTGTATCTGTCACAGTGGTGGTTTTGTCCTTTGAACCTTGTCTAAAAAAGGCACTATAGGGGTGGCAAGAGTTTTAGCCATTAACCTAAATCCCAGGGGTGACAGGTGTAGACCATCTCTGGCAAAGCATCATGGTTTGTCAATCATGTTGTCCCAGGTAGACAGATACTGGATCCCCTTTGAATGACACCAGAAGCTTAGCCAATTGTTGAAGTCAATCATTTTGTCCTTATACTGTGGTATCATTCTGGGCAAAGGGAGGATGCTACTCAGTGCTAGGGTCATACCTGCCTGGGTCACATGATCTGAGAGCTCTTCCATGTTTCTTTTCATGTAGTCCAAGGAGGTACGTCTCAAGTCATTCACTCCAACATGGACAATGACAGAGTCATATTTGTACTTGTTGTGGAGTGACTTGAGTGCATGCATTATGTGGTGGATCCTGGCACCCGACAGGCAGCTGACTGTAATTTTCTCCTTGCTCAACCTGTTGAGTGAGACATCAGTGTGCATGACTATAGAGTCACCTAAGACTAAAGTGTTGGGTACGTTGTGTTGTCTTTGGGGCTGTTGTTGAGTTGCACGTTGGTGTTGTGAGCTATGTGTTGCTTTGGTTGTGACTGGTGTTTGTTTGCATTTCAGCTTCGGAGGTCCTTGTTGCTTGGGAGGTTAATTTTAAGGTCCTCCACATATGTGGGTTTAGTGTTGCTATGTGTGAGTGTGATTGTGTGGGTTTTGAAGGGCTATGTGTTGCTTGAGGTGTAGTGCAGGTGTTAATCTTCTCCTCTTGACTGTCTAGCACAATCTTGGCTGGAGACAGCTTTGCTTGCAGTTTGGCTATGTAAGTGCATCTCTCACAGATTGTAGTGTTGGGTGGTAGGAGGAGAGGGGTGAGGCAGTTGCTGCATTGTCCCAGTATGCACAGATTCACCAGGTGGACAGGAGAAATCACCAGAAACTGACCCTTGGACATGCCTGTTTAGGTGCTTTTTTTGTAAAGTACAAGATCTGTTTTCCCTTACCTTTGCAAGGTACTTTGCAATTATAGGCTGTTTTGTGCCTATGATTAATTTCACCTTATTAACAAGGAGAGTTGAGTGCTTGTATCAGTTTAAGGCTTCCTAGTGCTTTCCAGCAGGTTCTAGAGCAAGTGCTAGTCACAGGGGTTCAGATTTTAGTGCTACTACTGAGAAACCAGCTTGTTATAAGGAAAAATTTGAAGAGAAGACTTTCTGGCACCTGGAATAGTTTAATTGTAGCCCTGTGGTGCTGCACAATGCGAAAAATGCACAAACATGCGTTTTAAGCTAGAAAGTTGAAAGGGATAGAAATCAGTTCAAAATGGCTAATAAAATTACAAGTGTTAGACAGACAAAGAACCCTGCACTACCTTACTCATGTGCTAACCTTAACTCTAACCCTAACCTTGCTCCTAATCCCAACCATGCACACTATGTTACTAAAAATCCATTACCTAACAGTACCACTATTCAGACAAACTGTGTTTGAAAGTTTGGGGTCTGCATTTTGTATTTACCATATTGGAAAAAAGAGGTTATTTGACTCTTTTGTTCCAGTTATTAGAATGTTGGGTAATAATGCAGCCAATATGCAGGGATCAACATAATCTGTGTTGATATTTCTGCATACTGAGATTTCTTAATACACTTGCAAGGGAACATACATCACCCAGTACATTATATAAAAAGTTGGAAGAGAATTTGGCCCATATATGGACTTGGATCACCCTAGGCTGAGCCAGATATTGGTCAACTGAAATCAATCTACCCTATTTAACAATTTCAAAACAGTCAGTCATTCAAGCACCAATATTACTAGTACCTAAAAGTCTGTTTCCATAGTATTAGGAATTCAAAAGAGTCAAACACAACATCTAAACATCAAAATTGGAGGGAATATCCATTCCCATAATGGAACTACAAAAGTGTCTGGGGGTTTTGTGAAGTAACAAGTTGTCTTTTGTCGGGCATGTAGAACAACAGGCTGGAAAGGGAATATCCCTCTATCCCATAATGTTGAAAACTACAT
>NC_056734.1:923977008-924032141 GCF_019279795.1 Protopterus annectens
TTATCACAGATCACATGCATCCATGATTCAAGGGAGTGTGGATAATACCTAGGTCGCATTTACCCATATAGTGCCATTCCAAGGGAAATGGCCTAAACACAGAACTAACACCCTGACACCTACAAGACAATTGCATTGGATGCTTATGCTAACCAGTGCTAGATGTGTGGCTTTCGTAATCCATTTGCTCAATGTAGAACCTACAATGGGGAATACTGATATCTCTGCAGTGAGGAATACCTGGCTGAAGGCTCTGTAGTGCACAATAGCACTACCACCATATAACTCAGATCCAGACATGTGGGACATAACAATGGTACGGACCACTCCAGGTGGTGGTGTCCACATATTCATAAAGGCTACTCACAAGTAAAGGCCACTACTCCAACATAATTCATCACCAATGAGTCAGGTACAGGTGACAGTGGCAAAAGCTGCATTTTAGGTTGTATCCTAATATACGTCCACCACCATGTTCTCAGACTACCAACACACATCCATAAATGTGGTATGAAATATTATGGTACAACATCAAATAACCTTTGACTGGTGGACTGTACATAGCCCTACATCAACTGTGCAAAGTACCCATGTACTGACACAGTTGCATAATGTGTTATGCAATGCAATAACACCACTGTTTGTAACCAGGTCAGTTCTACACATACCAGGGTCCGTTGGATGTTTTCAGCAGCAACACTGTTGACTGTTGCTATACACCAGTAAACAACACCCTCATGGTTGGGTATGACCTAGATGTACCTGCCCTGGGTATGTATATCCCACACTCATACAACATACATGAAAATACCATAGCTGTTGTTGTCCTTTGTACATACAGGTGGCTACATTCATTACACACATGCACATGGAAGATAGGTCTATGGCTGCTGAATGCTAACAGTACATAAAGTTTGTTATCTATGTTTACAGAGGTAATAGTCTCTCTCTACTGGTCACCCATGACACCTATCATATCATACAACAATCCATGTGGCATGTATGTCATTAGACATGTCCACCAAATGCAATGCCTACAAACATACCCAAATAACAGGATCGTAGGACCTACACACATGGCCTGTATTGACAGACTCAGGAAAATACAGCTATGCTCTGTATGTTCCTGAGTAGTTACATGTGATATGCCCATGACATGAACAGCCATGTGTGACTCACAGCTCCTACATATACCCAATGTCAACGATTGCAAGCCATGCATGCTGTGAGCTGTCTGGAAATCAACCTTATTACCACAATAGCCAGAACATGCTGGGGTGAGATGTTTATAAGCCACAGACCTCACACATGCTTGAACAAATGTAATGCCTAGCTCAAACAGAGCACATTGGTGGCACTCTTCCAGTAATCACGAGGTGTGTGTGGCAAATATGATGTGCTCACTGTTGACCATTACAGTACCCTGGCTTTACAGTAGAACTGTCGACTAACAGTTTGTGGGATCATGACATGGAATATTGCTGTGTGTGTGTCTTGCTGATATGTGCTGTTGGCATAAATGTACACTTAGCTACTCAGTGAAGGTGGTTGTGTGCCCTACCAGTACATGAATACAGCATCCGTTATGGTGTAATGCTCAGCTAGGTTTCACACATGGTGTGGGGAAGGTGTGGAATGTATCCTCTTGAACTGCTAGTCCACTTACTGATGGAGACTGCATATGTGTACATGTATTGATGAGTGTTTAGATTCCATGCTTGTGCAATGTCTGATGTTTGAAGGTGACTGTTGTCTTAGTACATCATGCAGTTACAATGCAGCCTCAACATTGCCAAGTGTATATGGTGATATACTCAAGATACAGTAAACTGCACTGTAGTTATGGACAGATGTTTGGACATAACTACTAAGTAGTGGAGCTACTTTGCAGATGAATGATTACTGAGGACAGCTCACATGTGTGTTACAACCATTCCTACAATAACCTGTGTAGCTGCTAAGCTATGGTTTTGTTAATTGAAGGGGAAGACACACAACGTAAAATGCAGTAAGGGTGACACTGAAGGCAAAACTCTTGACACCTGTAACAGTAACACCTCCCCTGTGCATATATTGTGCATTTATCAGCACAGTTGGCAAAGGAAAGAGTATACATCATAGCACATGTGA
Source organism: Protopterus annectens (assembly GCF_019279795.1). Taxonomy (NCBI): domain Eukaryota; kingdom Metazoa; phylum Chordata; order Ceratodontiformes; family Protopteridae; genus Protopterus; species Protopterus annectens. The sequence goes on from NC_056734.1 coordinate 923,979,139, forward strand.
TAGTGCTATAACTCTGTAATACCTATCATGAGATAGGCAGGTGTTTGATTCACAGTACTGGCACATGTGAGTGCGTGTCCATATATGTCACGTATGGTGGGCAATACATCCCAAATGTTTTTCACTGTCCTGTACACTGTTGTAGACATCTGCACAGAGTGAAGTGTAGAAAGCATAACATAGGCAGGGATTTGAATCTCACACATGTCAAGTGTCTGTATGTGTGTGACATAGGTGTATATCTTTGTGAATGCCACAGTGTGTGCATGTGTGTGTGCATGTGTGCGTGTATATGTGTGTATGTATGGCTGTCTGGTCCCTGGAGTGAGGCTGTATTTTACCATAGTGAAAAGATAAGCCCCCCTCCCCCCATCCACTCAATGCAATCTAGTATCCCTGTTGATGTCATCAATTTTAGAAAAGCAATCTAACCGCCTGTAAATGTGTAAGCCCTGTGGTGAGGCTTGTTGTTCCATAGCCTACTGATGAAACCCCCCCCTCCCCACATACACTCACCGCAATCTAGTATCCCTGTTGATGTCCTCGGTCTTAGGCCATTCTGACTACCTGCACATGTGTAGTCTCTGTGGCATGTCTTGTAATTGCGTAGTACTATAATGATGATTTGCACATTGGCAGGGGTTCTCATCCCAACACTGGCAACTGTGTCTGTGTTATTGTGTCTGCGAATCTTTGAGTGTGTGGGTGCGTTACTCTGTATGTGAATCCCTGAGTGTGTGGGTGTGTATGTGTGCTTGCATCCTGTCATGAGAGTGGGTATTACTGCTTTACAATGAGAAACCACATTTTCCACTGGCCTTTACCCTTGTCATCTGCTAAACCACTGTTTTACCTCCTCCCTGCTCCAGGTAACTATACCTGTGATGTCACCCACTATGGATGTGACAGCTCTGGCCACAGTAGCTTACTACATGGCTATCATGCTCTTGGATCATTAGATCTGTAAACATGTTTGAAACTTGGGAGATTATAACTGTGATGTGGAAGCTACAAAGTGCATGCAGGTATTGTCATACAGACCTGTGAGTAGTCTACAATTACATATGGGACACTAAGTGAAAACACAGACATCCCCCGGCACATGCAATTATACCTGAAAGAGGAAGGCAAAACATCAAGTTCAACATGCAGTTACTGTTGTTACACATGATACATACTGTTAAAAGTACAAAATGCATTCTAAAACTGTAGTACATGGTATGTCTGCTGCCTGTCAACACTACTCAACAATGGTAATCTACAATTGTCTTCCTAGTATGTTCACCCTGTGCATCAGACCATATGGGCATGTCCATACACCAATGGTGTGGATGACAGGGATGCAGCACAGGCATCATCATATGCACAGGGTGATAATGTTTGCCTCAGGCCTAGGCTGCACCATTGGATGACATCATGTTTGTGGGTTAGTGCCTTCTATCTCATTGGGCATGTGTACGTGTTATATGTGTGTGTGTGTGTGTGTGTGTGTGTGTGTGTGTGTGTGTGTGTGTGTTAAGGTGCCCTACATTTGTTTCTGGTGTGTGTATGTATGCACACAGGTCTGGCATGTGGCTGGCCTACACAGGGGTATTATTGACAGCTACAGACTGTACAGGGCAGGTTTTACAGTTCACGGTGTCCAGCCACGGCCATGTGACCTGCGCCTGCCAGGGGTTGCACGGCCACTACTAGGCAGAGGTCCAGATTGGGTACTGTCTATGACACATGTCCACTGGAACCGTGTCCCTGTTGGGATCATCCAGGACCACGTGCACATGGCCTGCTGTGTCCTGGTGTGGACAGCACAGCACCAGCTGCACTGCTGCTGCTACCGCCACTATGGGAGCGGGCATGTGAATTATCATTTTCACGTAGACCTTCAACAGTTGATGTAGCTGGCCTACGTCCATATGCCCGACGCCTTACTCCCACCAGATGTTTTAGCACAGACATTCCACGCTCGAGGATTGACATGCCACGGTCAAGGACTCCCACCATGTCACCCAATCGTCTATCCAAAACATCTGCAAGATGATGGTGAGCATTTGCAATTGCCTGGATGTTGTCAGTTAAAGAATGGACAGCGGCCCTCTGAAGCCTCAGACCTTTTCTGTTGTGTCATTCAACATGTGCCTGTGCCTCCATTACAGCCAGAAACATGCATCTGGTGACACCAGCTGATGTGCTATGTCTTGGAGTGGCATGTTGGTGAGAAGACCTCCTATGAGCAGCCCTGGGCACATGCCTGTGTGGGACATCACCAGTCAGTTGGCTGGGATCATGGTGTGCAGGCACACCTTCCATAGTCTACACATTCCTGTTCCATGCTACCACCCGTCAACTGTCCTTCCACTATATCACTGGTGATGGGGTATGTGTAGGCATAAGAACTATGAGCAGGAATGAGGGAGATACAGGTGGAATGGCAACCAATGGCACAGATTTAGCCCCTGACAACCCTGCCTGTGCCTCAATCCTACTTTCATCATCACTGTTAGAGTCTGTGGGGACACTAACATCAGGTGGACCGCAGGAGGTCAATGCACCTACATCAACGCCTGTGAGGGGCAGACAAGAACTGTACATTACAAGTTATACATCACAGTACAGACACACAGAGACAGACACACAGGCAGACACAGACAGACACAGATAGACACATGATATGGCACCCAATGGCATGCAACATGCCTGTGATATGGCAGAAGGCATTCAGCTTAGACAATTATAGTGGTAGTTATCATACATCCCTGTGTTGCACACAACAGCATGCATGTGTTATAGCAGAAGGAATGCACCTTACACAATTATAGTAGTAGTTAACAAACACCCTTTTGTTGCACCATTTGTGTTAGTAAGTTATGCCCCAAACCTGCAACACAATGCATGCACTATGTACCGTTGCACCGCACTGCCATGTTTTGTGCAACATACCCCACATTTTAACAGACCACTGCTGACCTGTGTACATCTGCCACTGATGCTTTTTGTTGGCCACTGCCCCTAAGTGTGAGGAGGACATGAACAGAAGGGTATGTTGAGTGAATACCATGTTTGCCTGAGCCCAAGCTTGCATATCTCTCCCGAAGCAGTGCATGTCTGTTCAACATTATTCTGCTTACCCCTGAGCTGAGTCTACAATGTGCATGTGGCTGTAAACACGTTTGACATGGCTGTCCCTACTTTTCAATGGTGCCACAGACCAGCACAGGTTAACAGTACACCAGCCTGATGTGTGGCATATGACCTTGCCAATCACATGTAGTATGACATGTCTTCTGCTGAAGTGTTGAATGACATGCATACATGTTTAACACAATGGTGTCCTTTCAAATATACAGTGAGGTAATGGTGTCCCAATGCAGGGACGTGTTATACTAACATGGACCATCAGCTGATGCAATGTTGTCAGTCCACCTTACAGATATACAGTGACATACTGCACATTGAAATGATGTGCATAGCCATTGCAGGGCATCATGTGGCTTCACTATTGCTATACAGTGTGAGTTACAGACACAATTCATAGCCATGACTGTGTTCAGATACAATACATATCTAATGTGGAATGTGACCCACATCACTGAGGTGTATACACACTAAACCCTAATGTGGAATGTGTGACACAGGTCACTGAACGGTATACAGATGACATGTCTGCACATCTGCAACCATATTGCTGATGCCTGGTTACTATGCCCAGACATGGCTAGCTTAACAGTACTTCATGTCCCACATGCCATCTATGTACCTCACACACATGAGGAGCAACCATGACAGTGATGTCTGACACCAGCAAGGTGACTGTACTGTATCTGTGGCCTGATATGGTTGTATGTGTATGTTGTGCAACACATGTATCTATTTGGATACTTTATAGGTGAAAGCATTCATGTCGTGACACACTCATGATGTTCAAGGCATGTTATGTGGTGGTTTGATGTCATACCTACACAAGCTGTGCACAGGCCTGCATGATGTTTAGTGTGTCACATCTGCAATATCACCATTACACAAAGGCCATAGTTGCATTATGTCGAGCCAATGTACAACAGGGTGTACACACATGTATATCCCTTTACTGTGTGTGTTGCTTCATGTCTCTGGCCATCCTCCATGGCCATGTGTAAACATGTTTTGTCCAATGGTTGTGATAGGCATCTATTTCATATGTCAGTGTTGTCCCATATGACATATACCCGTAGATGTCATATGGTCCACTGAGGACAGGGTTATGCAGACAAAGGGTGGTATGTTTGGGATGTGAGATATCATGTTTTTCAGGATAGTTAACCAGTATTGCAGTCAGCCAACAAAATGTCATGGACATGTCAGATAGCACCAGTGGGAGTGGGGATCACTGAGCGGCCTGTTTGTCCCTAGAGGAGTGGTTCCAGCCAGAAACTTGTAGTCTATTGGCCATTTTGGGTCAATTCCTAGCTCTTTTCAGCCCCCTGTAATAAAGCCCGCTTTAGCGTGCTTTTTCGCTTGTATTCAACTCAGCACAGCTCCTCGTGGTGTCCTGCAGAGTTCTACAAGCAGCAGAGAGCAAAAGAGTGACTTTTTCCTGATTTAAGTATTTTTTCTGGCTTTTGATTATTTACTGCTTAGCGACTGCATTTGCCTGTTTATACAGCTCTGCATTCTATTTAAACTGTTTTTGTGTTGATTAACTGTTTTGCACTTTTACAAAAGTTATTTGTTGCTTAATTTTACCTGTAGGCTAACACACTCAAGTGTGCTAGCCGTTTAAAAGCATTTATAGCATTTACTGTCTGATTTTCCTCTGTTTTCTGTAAAAAAAAAAAAAAAAAAAAAAAAATCTTGTTTTCCCACCTTACTGAACTAGAATAGTCCAGTCTTCAGAGTTTGCTGATCTCTGGGCTTTGGCTTGGTTCCTGTGCTATTCCATATCCTTATTTGGATAAAGGGAAGCTTCTTTGTTCACCAGTGGGAGTGGGGAGCACAGAACAGCCTATTTGTCCCTAGAGCAGTGGTTCCAGCCAGAAACTTGTAGTCTATCGGCCATTTTGGGTCAATTCCTAGGTCTTTTCAACCCCCTGCTATAAAGCCCTTTAGCGTGCTTTGGCGTGATTTAGCGCGGAGTTGCCCATAGAGCACCATCGGGCAGCGCTGGTTAAACAAGGTTAAACTATTTCTGGCTCCATAAAGTCTGCTCTTCAATTTTTCCCTTAGAACTTCTCTACTTGCAATCTAAACAGTCTATTCTCTATCTCAATAGCTCAGCACTTGCTCCTAAAGCATTTTTATATAGGTAAAGTACTTGTATACTAAACAAAGTACTACATTAGCCTAGAATCCTTGAGTACCCATTTCCCTATAGGTCCCTTCTGATTCAGTTACACAGCAAACTTTTTCACTTTTTCTAGCATGTCGAAGGGTCAGTTGCTAGCGTCCTCTCCTGTTCAGCTGGTGAATCTGGGCATCTTGAGGCAATGTTACAATTGCCTCATGTACAGACAACCCACTCCTTCTCCCACAAAACACAAATACATGTGAGAGATGCAACTATATAGCCAAACTGGAGGCTGAGCTCTCTCAACTCAGGACTGGCAAGACCAGACAGGAGGAGAAGGAAACCACGCACACAAAACCCAGTTTCACATAGAACTATCACAACTGCAAAACAAACACATAAACACACAAAGACATACTGGAGGCACTGATCAAAAATCTACCAAAACTACAGAGGCCTCCAAAGCAGACACCCAAGCAACTGCCACCTCAAGACATAAGACATGCAACACATAGTTCTCAAAGTCAGTGTGCTAAACAGTCACAGCCCTTAAGGCCAAACACAATGCCAGACACACTTGTTATAGGTGACTCCATAGTCAGACACACTGACGTCCCACTCACCAGACTGAACAAGGAAAAGATCACAGTTAGCTGCCTGTCAGGCGCTAGAATCCCACATAACACAAGCACTCAGGTCACTCCACAGCAAGTACAAGTATGACTCAGTCATTGTCCATGCCGGTGTGAACGACCTGAGACGCACTCTCCCTGGACTACATGAAAAGAGACATAGAGGAGCTCTCAGATTATGTAGCCCAGGCCGGTATGACCCTGACCCTGAGCAGTATCCTACCCTCACCAAGAATGATGCCACAATACAGAGACAAAATGATCAGCTTTAATAATTGGCTTAATTACTGGTGTCATTCTAAGGGATCCAATGTCTGTCTGCCTGGGATGACATGCTTGACAAGCCACGCTGCTTCGCAAGGACGGCTTGCACCTGTCACCCTGGGCTTCCAGATATTGGCAAAGGCTCTTGCCACCCCATAGTGCCTTTTAGGCAAGGCTCAAATGATAAACCTACCGCCCTAGAAAACAAAAATGGAGAAAAACTAAGGGTAATACTGCTCAATGCCAGAAGTCTAAACCTCAAGATGCACGCCTGAAGCCCTCCTCAGTATGGAGAACATCGATGTTTGTGCTGTGACTGAAACCTGGTTCAAGGCTCCTGAGAGCACCCCAGCACTATCAGGTTATACCTCATATCATGCGTTCGCCCCAAAATCCGGACCGAACTACAAAAGGAGGGAGTATCCATATTCATAAAGGATACCCACACCTCCAGGTTAGTGGCAATGCACGAAGCATCGGAGACCATCCAGGTGCAATTAACCATAGGTAAAACTGCCCTACAGTTTGTAACATGCTACAGACCACCTTCTCAAACTCAGGAAACCCACACAGCCTTCCTGAAGACACTGGAGAGTATAAATGTCTCTCCAAACACCATCATATTGGGTGACTTCAACTACCCAAACATAGACTGGGAACATTACTCAAGCCCCAACACCCTAGCCCAAAGGTTCCTTGAGTTCATAAACTCAAATGCTATGGAACAACTAGTCACCATTCCCACAAGAGGAGAAAATATACTAGACCTGATCATCACAAACATGGGGACAAAATGCTCCACACCGGAAGTATATCCCTCATTGGTGAGATCAGACCATAAATTAATCTCACTGGAGATCCACATCCCGCCCCCACCCCCAGCAAAAAAGACCACAGTGAAGAACTTCTCAAAAGCAAACTTCACACTTCTTAAGACTGGAGTGGTATCCTTCAAGGCGCCCGAGCCAGTGGAAACCACAACTCACGCTGCTGAAACCCTTACAAATGCCTTCTACGAGCACCTCCAGGAATGTATGGATCAAGCAATCCCTAATAAAATCAAGACCTTTTCCACCAAAGGCAGGCGCCGGGTCTGGTGGACTCCAGCCATAAACAAACTCTACAACAAGAGGAGAAAGCTACTACATGACAGAGCAAAATCCCTAAATGGGAAGGCATCTCTGATCAATACTAGCAAAAACTACGATCACTCATAAAATCATCCAAGGCCAACTTTGAGAGAAAAATCGCTAATGACACAAAAGACAATCATAAAGCCTTCTTTAGCTATGATAGAAACCTGGGTGGAAACTCCCAGATATGCTCAGAATTAGTCCAAAATGATAAAAAATCACTGAACCCACAGACATTGCCAACATACTGGCAGACAGGTTCAGTGCAAATTCTCCCCTCCCCAAAGGAGAAATATCTATCCCACCAGAGTCTAGCCTCCCAAACATCTCAGATGCCCAGGTGAGAGCTGCCTCTAAAGCAAATACACAGCATCAATGGGACCGGACGGTGTCCCCGGCTGTGTGCTACATGAACTCATTGAGGAACTAAACCCACACATAAGGCTGCTGTTTAATATTAGCCTTACTACAGGATCATTACCCAAAGAATGGCGTACAGCAACTGTGGTCCCACTCCACAAAGGCGGTGCTTCTACGGACCCTGGAAATTACCGCCCCATAAGCTTGACGAGCCTTGTCTGCAAAGCTATGGAGAGGATCATAATGGAACTCATAAATAAAGACATTGGGGACTTATAGACACTGGATCCTACCCAATTTGGCTTTGTCAAGGGCAGATCCTGCCTCTTGAACTTGGTCGACTTTTTCGAAACAGTCACTAAGGCCATTGATGAGGGTAAGGCAGTTCACACAGCCTACCTTGACCTAGCAAAAGCATTCGACACAATACCTCACTCGGGCATCATAGAAAAGCTCACCAGCTTAGATGTAAACCCATATGTCACAAGATGGGTTGCAAACTGGCTCAAGGACAGAACACACAGGGTTAGAGTTGCTGGTGCCATGTCAGACTCTAAGCCGGTCACGGCGGTGTCCCACAGGGCTCAGTCCTGGACCCCTCTTGTTCGGCATTTATTTTTCTGAAGTGCAGGCAAACATAGGGGAATGTGGCTGACAAAATTTGCAGATGACTGCAAACTGGGCACCATAATTGACACTCCATCAGACACAGACATCCTCCAGAAAGGTCTCATAGAAATGGATAACTGGTGCCAGAGCCATGGCCTTAAGCTAAATGCCAAAAATGTATAGTCATACCCTTTGGAAAAACAAGGTAACCCCTAATTACCACATAGGTGGTAATCCATTAAACACGGAAGAAGTTATCAGGGACCTGGGGACCCAAGTTGACAGTAACCTCTCTTTTGACACTCACATTGCCAAAGTGGTTAGGAAGACCTTCTACATTGCCCACCTGATCATGAAGGGATTCACATCCAGATCAGGAGAGGTCATTGTACCCTGTACTCTTCACTTATCAGACCAATGATTGAGTACAACACCCCATTCGGAATGTACCTTAACTGACACCTGCAGCAGTTGGAAAGACCCCAAAAGTTCCTCACCAAAAGGATAAAGGGCTCAAACATATGTCATACGATGCCCGACTGAAGAAACTCCAGCTCTATTCAGTCGCATACCGTCTGCTCAGAGGTGATCTGTGCCTGACATACAAGGCCATGTCCAACCCGGAATTAATGGACATGCTCCACCTCAAAAAATCCAAATCCACCAGAGCCACGAGCAAGAGACTTAAACCTCAACACGGATATAAATAGGAGGTGCTGGAGGGACAGATTCATCACCCAGAGACTCCCTACACTATGGAACAGAATCCCAGTCCATGTGAGGCAGAGCCCCTCACTGACTCTGTTCAAGAGAAATCTTGACGAGTGGATGGGAGATCGTAGGTTTACCCCGGGAATCATCTCTGTATCACTGCTGGACAGAGGCACAGCAAACTAATGGGTATAGTATTCTCATCCTAAGGGGTGGTGAAAGCCACACACACTCTGGCTAGGCTTATAAATGCCCTAGGGCAGATAGCCTAGTATGAACCTATGAACCTATGAACATGACATTGTGTAACATTCATAGCAAGGGTATAATCCTCAAAGGTGAATCCTGTGGGCTGGTCATACTCCTGCTCCAAAACATTTAGAGTGTGTGCACACATATGCTCTCTGTATAGTACTGTTTGTATTCCCCACAAATGCAATACTGATTTGTAGTATATGTCCCTACAGTGAACCACACTTCCACTGTTGTATTTACAGCTGTCCACACATCTGGCAATGACAGTTTGTAAGGTTTAGTGTAGGTGTTTCATATAGTCTTCAATTATTCCACATGGGGAACCACTGTGATGCATTGCAGATCTGACCTGTATATATTAACAGGACCACCATACATTATGTGTACGTGCGTTAAATGGCCACATGGCAGATAGCATGCAATTAATATGATCTGTACATTATCAAGCCTGATAAATAATAACAATCTCACCAGCAACAGACTGCTGTCGCTGCGAAATGCCAGAGGTACCTAAATAGGAGTGTCACAGCAGTAAGATCATTAGCCACACCTGAGTGATAGCTACATGGTGCAATGTGCATGTTAGCACATAAGCCAGTACAATAGACTATACTATGGAGTATGCATATCTGTGCATTCATAGAGAAGCATACTATAGTATGCGGCATGTGTGCATATATGCCTTACATATGATGTTACGTTAAATATTGTACAGTAACACATGTAACTCTATTAAATATTGTTGTGTTATATGTGCAGTAGTGACTTACCAGGCAACTCCTGGCTCAGTGGTTGTGAGACACCCACCTCCACAATACCAGCTAAAGCTTGTGGATGGAGTTCTGCAGGTGTCCCCAGGTTGGCCAGTAGCTCCTCAGTATGTGTGAGTGGGAGCTGGGTGAGTGGCCCACCAACTGTTGCAGCTTGTTCCCTGGCAATTACATTTGCATGCTGTTTCACCCATCTAATGAGGTCAGTGCAGTGTCATTTCAGCTGCTGATAGGTGTGATTATGGCCGCGAACATCACTTACCCTCCTGTGAAGTTCCTCCCACTGGGCATCCAGGTGCTGTGCATCCTGTGGCACATGGCTGAAGAGTCCTTCATGGTTGTCAAGGAGGTATGGAATGAGGACCTCATCCTCCATGCTGGTGTACAGTGGAAGCCTGGCACATGACATACCTGGAAGACATAATGATGGAGACAGGTCACAGTAACTCACAGAGAAGTACAGAAGTACAGCTGCACATACATGTGTATCACATTTATTATGATTACAAATATGTCTTTGCAAATCTGCATGACACTAACACCACTGACATGTTTAACTCACACACATTTGACACTTACTGGTGATTTGATGTTATCACCATATATGTGTGTGTGTCAAGTGATGACATTTCTCATACTCCATGTGGATGTTGTCTTGATGTGGGCATGTCTGTTTGCCTGTACTGGTGTCTTTACCTATCTGCACATGCCTGCATGTGTTCACATTAATGCAAGAGTCATTAATGCTGTGTATATGTCACATATATAGTCATACACAGCCTTAAAGGACATAACCTGTGACCCTGCAGACTTGCTCATGGAAAGTTTTACATGTATGTGTTTTGCCATATACATCTACATGGCACTGTACAGCAGTATAGCATCCTGCCATGTATTACCTGTGTTGCACATGTGAATCACATGGGACAATGGATAGCTTGATGGTATTTGCAGGGTTGAATATCAACTATAGCATGTATGGTTATAGTGAACTAGTAGGCTATATGCCCTGGGCCATTTATGAGCCTAGGCTGAAAGGTTACCTATCTGTAGCCAACAGACAGGTAACATTCAGTGGCCAGTTCAAGCAGTGCCACAAAACTGATCCACAGGATTACTGATATATTTGCCATGCGGTCATCACACCATATCTCAAAGAGGGGCAATGTGAAGCTTTGCTGGACAGGGATGCATAGTATGGCAGGAGTATGTAAAGTGTAAGTGACAGGGATCTGTCAGGCATGTTATCCTTGTACTAGAAAAGTTGATGTCCATGAAGTATGTGTTTATTTGAAATCAGGATGTGTAAGTGTTGCATGTCCAACATCTCTGGATTGGACATGACTTTATTCAGGGTAGGCATCATGCTACATAGTGGAGCTAGGGTTTGGGAAGGCCGGTATAGGCCATCTGAACATGGCCAATAATCCTTAAAGGAAATATGTGATCTATTATGGGTCACTTGAGTGTTGAGTATGGCTGAACAGTGATATCTATATTCAGGGATGGCACCCTGTCATGATTAGGGGTGCCACTTATGACTACCTGACTGGTGTGGTGAAGTGATTATCAAAGGAAAGACTACTGTCCAGCTGCATCTCATACACACACAGTTTCCATTATGTTGACCGCTGCCTAGGTGGTAGTTCATGGGTACAGGGTTTTTAACATAGGGGATGACAATGCAACACTTGGCTGTCAGATCGTGGCCATACGTCACACACCACACATCTGACCCACAAAGGGCCTTCTGTATGTTGCCCGCAGCGCTCATTGAGTCGACTATTGCTCCTAGTGCATAGTCATTTGCAAACTTCAATAGGCAGATGCCTTCTGTGTTAGTCTGTGCGGTACAGATAACAAAGAGGGGGAGTACCAGGAATGAACCCTGTATTACTGTAGCTGGCACTGGTTTGATATGCGTATATTAGTCAGACACCTTCTGTAGTGCTGGTTCTGCCAGCGGTCCAGTTGCCAACCAATCCTGTGACATAGGAATATACAGCTAGTTTACTGAGTGTAGCTGGAACACAGTATGGTTGATGGTGTCCTAAGAACTGGCAAGGTCAAGATATACTGTGTGAATCAACCTTACTGTCCTGTACATCTGTACTGACTACATCAAATAAGTTGATCAAGGTTCATGGCCTTACAGACCAGACTTAGCAGGGTAGTAGTACGCTATTTCCCATTATCAGTGGTGTCTCCCCCTTTGTGGAGTGTGATAACTGTTGCTGTGCACCATTCAGTGTGTACACAGCCTGACATGAAGCTATGATTGAACATGATGTGTATTTGGAGAGCAAACTGTTCTGACATTTGTGTAAAATACACCCTGGGATGTTGACAGGTCCCATGCAAGCTGTATGTATGGCTTTAGAGAGTGCAACCTCTACCTGCATAGTTGTTATTACAGGGACTCTGTAGTGTACATGAATATATAAATATGTGTACATGTTGGGGGGGGGGAGGTGAGAGTGGGTTTAGGTTATCCAAGACCCTATCTGGATGAACAAGTGCTATTTCTGTAGGTGCAGTACTTCTCATGCCAGAGTGCTATGAAGCATGGCAGGTCTTGTTGTTGCCATTACGATTCATGACACAGCTATAGAATGCTCTGTGGTTGGCCTCATAATATGTGGCTGATTAGTTTCACAGTAGCTTTGTGTGATTTTATATGGTGTATCTGCATCTTACTAAGGCTGACCAGGGATTACCTCCACTTATGTGTTTTCATTCTTGCAATAGTTTCTACCTTCTGTGGTACAGTTTAATGCAGGGTACCACCAGTTTGCCTTCCTGCTTGTGTTTGGTTGAGTCTTGGTTCTGTTTCAATAGCACAATCACTGCACTTATGTGAGTACTTAAAGTGCATTTTTGTAGGATTCAGCATTTGCACATGCATTGTCCATCTGGTTGCCATGACAGTCACCACTTCACTCTTAAGAAGCATAACATTGGCTTTGGAGACCGACTTTGTGTAGCATACTGTTAGCCCTGTTTGTGTGACTATGGTGATCCAGGTCATTGGGGTTAATGAAATCCAACATACATCGAGCACAGGTGTTGGTACATGAGGAGTCTTCCCAGTTCAAAATGGGATAGCTGAGAGTAGCCATTATTATGGTTTTCTGTCTCAAATCTAATATTCCCCATTACAGCACAATATGACAACTGGGAATTCTGAGGCATGGTGGGTGATCTGCCACAAGGTGCAATTTGGATTCCACTTTGGCACAAAGGTAGTTGCACAACATAATGCATCTGAAGTTATACTGTAACTAGTGTGGGGGTGTACATATCCTTCAGGAATATGGACACACCTGTGGCCTGTGTGTTCCAATAAAGGATAATGGCCAAGAGGTGAGGTATGTTTTATAATGTAGTCATGCATGGGTGCTCTCTGGAGTGTTGAACCATATCTCATTCGCTGCACATATATGCTCTCCATGTTATGGATTGACGTAAGTGAGTCCATACTGAGTTTCTGAAATGTATCATTGAGTAGTGAGGCCCACACTTTATTGCTTGGCTGTCCCTGTTACAGTAGTGGACTTTCACTTGAACCTTGCATGATGAAGGCACTATAGGGGAAGCATGAGCCCTAGCCAGTATCCAGATTCCCAGGGGTGACAGGTGCAGGCCCTGTCTGGCAAAGCATCATGGTCTGTCGACCATGTTATCCCAGGCAGAGAGATACTGGATACCCTTTGAATTACAACAATACATTAGACAATTGTGGAATGCAATCCTTTTGTCCCTGTATTGCAGTATCATTCTGGCCAATGGCAGAATGCTATCCAGGCCTTGGGACATACCTGCATGGGCTACAAGTCCTGAAAGTTCCTACATGTGTGTTTCCATGCAGTCCAGGCTACTGCATCACAGGTCCTGCACAACAACATGGAATATGCCAGAGCCATGTGTTTAGTTCAAAAGGTGGTCTGAGTGTATGGGTATGTGGCTAATCATGGCAGACAGGCAGCTGACAGTATGTTTGCCCTTCATATACCTTGGTGTGTAACATAGTACTAGAGTTTGATTTAACAAATGAGTACTGTCGGGCATGATTCCAACCACATGTTCTGAGGTGTGGCACAATTATGCAAACTATGTCATACAGTTTGTGTATTTTGTTGTATGTCTATTCCAGCTTGGGAGGTGACTTGGTTGGCCAGACACTTAGAAGCATCTGTGAATGTGTGTGATTTCTGGTAGTGTGTGTGGGTCTCCTTACTGTGTTCTGGTAAGGGTATGTGTTGGTTGTGATGATGAGATGAATGTGTTAACCTACACCTCATGACTGTCCAGTCCAGTCATGGCTGTAGACTGGACTGCCTTCCAGCTTAACTCTGTAGCTGCATCCCAGACAATGTGTGGGGTGTGGTGTTAGGTGGGTTTGGCAGTGTACATGGCATAGAGATTACATTCCCCCAGGATGGTCACATGCACAAAGCTGACATTAGTAAACACCAGTAGCTGACTAGTGGACATGCCTGTATGAACAGTCAGTACTACAAGTACCAAGTACTGTATTTAGTTTACTTATTGCTTATGAAGATGTTTTAGAAGGTTATGCTCACAAGTAAATATTTGTGTTATGGACGTGAACACTGGCTATTACAGAAACATAGTAGCTTACTTTAGCAGCAATCCTCATCTGAGGAGCACATCCTGATAGTTGATTACAGATGATGCAAGTGTCAACAGGTCTGTATCCTTCTCTGGGTATATACTCACATATCCACCAGAACCAAGAGCTCTGTTGGGCATGGACACCCACTCCCCAAACAGAGTACCAATAGACTCCGCTGCCACTATCAACATGATCAGGATATAATCAGATAGCCTGGAAGTGTTTTCTGAAATCTATTGCAACAGCTGTATGGCGACAAACACAGATATATTGTGTGTAATGTCTAGAAGATTTGGTCTAAATGTGAGTACTGCTGTTATATTTCTGAACATTGCTACTTGTGCAGGGTTTGTCTGAACCTGATAGTTCTGCATATGTTTCAGACTGACCAGGATGTTTGACCAGCTCAAGACTGTATGGCTATGCATATAATGTTAGGGGGTTTACAGTGTGCTCACCAGACATCTTTAATTTGGTGTAAATGTGTATCATACTGTGCTGATAATTAGTAATTGGTAACACTTCCCAGTGTAATTACTTTTCAATCCTCTGAAACTGGATTTGTTCAAACAAACCCTGTAACATCAGCAACTATTCCATTGTATAACAGCAACTATTTCACATGGGGCCATGTTAGTGTGGCTCTGTCCAGGTATGTCAAGGTTTCAGCAGATGTCGTACAGCGGGTGAATAATTGGTTATGGTATGACCGTATGTATTGTTGTAATTAGTTTGGGTGTGGGGGAGATGTTGGTGGGTGTACATAGCAGATGCAGGTGTGTAGGAATTGCTTTTATACATATTCTATATGTGTATAGGGGTTCTTTCCCTATGTGAACACCTATCCATTAGTCGACTAATACTATGGTAATTGCAGGCTGATTCATTAAGGCACTGTTAAATGCTTCCTGTATAGCATGCAGGTAATGTTAGCCCTTAAATCCTTTGTCAATACATCGGAATGTAATAAAGTTTTGCTAAATGAAAGATGTCTGGGTATTTCTGTAATGGATATTTGCAGTCATTGTAGTTGTGTTGGTGACTAACCCTGTTTGCTCATGTCCATAGAACATATTTGTAATAGTGTATTGGCATATACTCTTCATATGTTATGTTCACATTGTTTGGGGTGGCAGAATGTGTGATTGCTATGGTCCATGTTATACTCAGATTTGAGCACTTTAGATGCTGTATACACAGATGTATGTATGTATGTATGTGTAAAAAAAAAATATATATATATATATATATATATATATATATATATATATATGGGTTCATGTTAGAACGTCGACAACTGACTATATCGACAAGTAGTCCTGCAGCACGAAATAAACGAAACCTCAAAGCATCGAAATTTCAAATAACCGAAATCCACTTAATCGACGCCAATTCAACCGACAGCCACTTAATCGACAGCTACATAACGCAAATATACACACTGCAGCATATATATATACATCGCCGACACCCACGTCATCGAGACGACTTCACCGACAATCCACTTTACCGACAACGCACTACACCCACATCCCATATTACAGGTAAAGGGTATTAACATATGTTGATGGGGGAATGTATTTATAATGTCAGACTAAGTGACATATGTTTATAAATACATCCCCTACCTCACATATGTTAATACCCGTTACCTGTAATACACAATGTTGGTGTAGTGCGTTGTCGGTGAAGTGGATTGTCGGTGAAGTCGTCTCGATGAAGTGGGTGTCGGCGATGTATATATATATGCTGCAGTGTATATATTTGCGTTATGTAGCTGTCGATTAAGTGGATGTCGGTTATTTGAAATTTCGATGCTTTGAGGTTTCGTTTATTTCGTGCTGCAGGACTACTTGTCGATATAGTCAGTTCTAACATGAACCCATATATATATATATATATATATATATATATATATATATATATATATATATATAAATATATATAATATATAGGTTCATAGGTTCATACTAGGCTATCTGCCCTAGGGCATTTATAAGCCTAGCCAGAATGTGTTTGGCTTTTGCCACCCATTTTAAATTTATTTTGCTATGCCCTTTTTCAAGGTTAGTATACTGTGCCTCAGTCTAACAGTGACACAGAAGTGATACCCAGGGTAAACCTACGATCTTCCATCCACTCATCAAGATTCCTCTTGAAGAGAGTCAATGAGGGACTCTGCCCACCTGGACTGGGATTTTATTCCAGAGTGAAGGGAGCCTCTGGGTTATAAATCTGTCCCTCCAGCATGTCCTATTTATTTCAGTGCTGAGGTTCAAGTCTCTCGAGTGCGTAGCTCGATGGGATTTGGATTTTCTGAGGTGCAACATGTCCATTAATTCCGAGTTGGACATTGCTTTATACGTCAGGCACAGATTGCCTCTGAACAGGCGGTATGCCACTGAGTAGAGCTGGAGTTTCTTTAACCGGGCAGCATATGACATCTGTTTGAGCCCTTTGATCCTCTTGGTGAGGTACTTTTGGGGTCTTTCCAGTTGCTGCAGGTGTCTGGTAAGGTACATCCCAAAAGGGGCATTGTACTCAATTATGGGCCTGATGAGGGATGAGTAAAGAGGCACGATGACCTCCCCTGATCTAGATGTGAATCCCTTCATGATTAGGTGGGCTATATAAAATGTTTTTCTAACCACTTTGGCCACGTGGTTGTCAAATGAGAGATTGCTATCAACTTGGGTCCCCAGGTCCCTAATTACTTCTTCTGTACTTAATGGATTACCACCTATGTGGTAATTTGTGGGCACTTTGTTTTTGCCAAAGGGGATGACTATGCACTTTTTGTCATTTAGCTTGAGGCCTTGGCTCTGGCACCAGTTGTCTGTTTCTATGAGGCCCTTTTGGAGGATGCTTGTGTCAGCTGGAGAGTCGATTATGGCGCCCAGTTTGCAGTCATCTGCGAACTTGGCCAGACACAGTCCTTCCGTGTTGGCCTGTACCTCCGAGAAATATATGCTGAACAAGAGAGGTCCCAGGACTGAGCCTTGTGGGACACCACTTGTAACTGGTTTGGAGTCTGACATGGCTCCAGCAATTCTAACCATGTGGGTTCTGTCCTTGAGCCAGTTTGCAATCCATCTAGTAACATAGGGGTTTATATTTAAGCTGGTGAGCTTATCTATAATGCCTGAGTTGGGTATTGTATCGAAGGCTTTTGCGAGGTCCAGGTAGGCTGTGTGGACCACCTTCCCCGCGTCAACGGCCTTGGTGACTGTTTCAAAGAAATCAACCAGGTTTAAGAGGCAGGATCTGCCCTTAACAAAGCCGAACTGGGTAGGATCCAGTGTTTGTAGGTCCCCAATATCTTTATTTATGAGGTCCATGATGATCCTTTCCATAGCTTTGCAGACCAAGCTAGTCAGGCTTATGGGGCGATAGTTTCCAGGATCCGCTGAGGCACCACCTTTATGGAGAGGGACCACTGTTGCTGTACACCACTCTTTGGGCACATATCCTGTAGTAAGGCTGAGACTGAGCAGTAGTTTTATGTTTGGGTTTAGCTCTTCTTGGAGTTCATGTAGGACACAGCCCGGGACACCATCTGGTCCCACTGATGCTGTGTTTTTTGCTTTGGAGAGGGAGGCTCTTACCTGAGCATCTGAGATGTCAGGGGGGCAGCACTCTGCTGGGATAGATATTTGCCCTTTTGGTAGGGGGGGGTTTGCGCTGAACCTGTCAGCTAGGATGTTGGCAATGTCTGTGGGTTCAGTGTATTTTTTGTCATTTTGGACTAATTCTGAGCATATCTGGGAATTACCACCCAGGTTCCTAACATAACTAAAGAAAGACTTGTGATTATCCTTTGTGTCCTGTGCAATTTTTCTCTCAAAGCTGGCCTTAGACAATTTTATGTGTGCCCGTAGTTTTTTGCTAATACTGATCAGTGATGCCTTCCCTTTTTGGGATTTTGCTCTATCATTTAGTAGCTTCCTCTTTCTGTTGTATAGTTTGTTTATGGCTGGGGTCCACCAGACAGGACGTCTGCCTTTGGAGGATTGGGTCTTGGTATTATTTGGGATCGCATGATCCATGCATTCCTGAAGGTGTTCATAGAATGCGTTTATAAAGGATTCTGCGGTCTGGGCTGTATTTTCCAGAGGCCTGGGGCTTTGAAGGATTCCACCTCAGTTTTGAGGAGTGTGAAATTTGCTTTAGAGAAGTTTTTCACTGTGGTTTTCTGGGCAGGGGGTGGGGTTGGGATGTGAATATCCAGTGAGATTAGTTTATGGTCTGATCTTACCAGTGAGGGATACACTTCTGGTCTGGAGCATAGAGTCCCCATGTTGGTGATGATCAGGTCCAGTATGTTTTTCCCTCTTGTGGGAGTGGTAACAAGTTGTTCCATAGCATTTGAGTTTATAAATTCTAGGAACCTTTGGGCTAGGGTGTTGGAGCTAGAGTAATGCTCCCAGTCTATGTTTGGGTAGTTGAAGTCGCCCAATATAATGGTGTTTGGAGAGACCTTCATATTTTCCAGTGTTCTCAGGAAGGCCGAGTGGGGTTCCTGGGTTTGGGAGGGTGGTCTGTAGCAGGCTATAAACTGGAAGGCAGTTTTACCCACTGTTTGTTGCACATGGATAGTCTCTGATGCTTCGTGCTTTGCCACCAACCTGGAGGTGTGGGTATCTTTGATGAATATCGATACTCCCCCTCTTTTTGTGGTTCGGTCCAAGTTTTGGGGCTGGAAAGCATGGTATGAGGTATAACCTGGTAGTGCTGGGGTGCTCTCGGGGGCCCTGAACCAGGTTTCTGTTACTGCACAGATATTGATGTTCTCCATGCTAAGGAGAGTTTCGAGTGCGTGCACCTTGAGGTTTAGACTTCTGGCGTTGAGTGGCATTACTCTTAGTTTCTTATCCCTTGTGATACCTATGGTGGTGGGTTTGTCTTTTGAGCCTTGCCTAAAAAAGGCACTATGGGGGTAGCAAGAGCCTTTGCCAATATCCGAAAGCCCAGGGGTGACAGGTGCAAGCCGTCCCTAGCGAAGCATCGTGGCTTGTCGAGCATATCATCCCAAACAGACAGGCATTGGATCCCCTTTGAATGACACCAGTACTTAAGCCAATTGTTGAAATTGATCATCTTGTCTTCATATTGTGGCATCATTCTTGGTGAGGGTAAGATGCTACTCAAGGTCAGGGTCATACCAGCCTGGGCTACATGCTCAGAGAGCTCCTTTATGTCTATTTTCATGTAGTCCATGGAGAGGCGTCTCAGGTCATTCACACCAGCATGGACAATGACTGAGTCATATTTGTACTTGCCTTGGAGTGACCTGAGTGCTTGTGTTATGTGGCGGATCCTAGCACCTGACAGGCTGCTCACCGTGACCTCTCCTTGTTCAGCCTGGTGAGTGGGACGTCAGTGTGCCTGACGATAGAGTCACCTATTACAAGTGTATCAGGTGTGTTGTTTAGTCTTAAGGGCTGTGACTGTTTGGCACACTGGCTTTGTGAGATATGTGTTGCACATGTTTTGTTTTGGGGTAGCGGCTGCTTGGGTGTCTGCTTTGGAGGTCTCTGCTGCTTCGGCAGATCTTTATTTAGAGCCTCCGAGTATGTTTTTGTGTGATTATGTGTTTGGTTTGCTGTCGTGGTAAGTCTATGTGAGACTGGAATTGTAGTGAGTGTAGTTTCCTTCTCCTCCTGACTGGTTATGCCAGTACTGAATTGAGAGAGCTTAGCCTCCAGTTTGGCTATATGGTTGCATCTCTCACATGTGTTGGAATTTGCTGGGAGGAGGAGAGGGTTGTCTGTGTACATGAGGCAGTTGTAACATTGCCTCAAGATTCCCAGATTCACCAGCTGGACCAGAGAGGAGATTGACAACTGACCTTTGGACATGCTAGAATAATATTGTGAATTCCTGAATAATTGAAAACCAGGGCCATTGGGGAGTGAGGGTGTAGTGCTTTTAATTTTTAGTGCTGACTTATATAATTGCTTTAGTGAGCAAGTGCCAGGTAACTTAAGTGCAATGTGTTACAGGTAATTTAAATGCAAAAATGACAAACAGTAACTTTCTTTTAAGTGAAACAACGAAATAAGTACAGTACGCAATGCAGATATCACTAGTGATCCACAGAAGTGCTGAGAAGCCGCGTATTAGGTGGAATTAGCGTTCCAGGGAAATAACAAGCAAACTAACAACAAGCATATAAACAAAGCTAGATTCAGCAGGCCTGGATCTAGTCTATGCTACAGCAAACAAGGTGTACCAAATTCAGTAAGATACAGTTCAAATATTCAGGCACTATAAACCTTTAACCAGAAATTCCCAGCTCAGAAGGGCAGAGTCCAGCCTCTTCTCCCACAAGAGTGCAGACCACAAACCTTCTTAATGTAAAATAACTGGCCTGAAGCCCAAGTGCTTAAACCAGAACTAATACACTTTAAGAATAACAGACACTGGGCTCTCAATCAGCAGTTCCCAACTTAGAAGGATGAAAGCTACCTGTCCTGCCACCACAGTGCATGCCACAAACCTTCCTAATGTAAAACAACTGGTCTGAAGCCCAAGTGCTTAATCCAAAAGACTTAGAATGATAGCTACACTTTAATCATGTTACTACCAAGCAGTAATAAATACAATTGAATACTTTAGAGAATGCCTGGATTAGTGCTCAAGTTACACAAACAAAGCTAGATCCAGCAGGCCCGAATCCAGTCTATGCCACAGCAAACAAGGTGCACCAACTTCAGTAAGAAGCAGTTCAGATATGCATGCACTATAAGCCTTCAACCAGAAATTCCCAGCTCAGAAGGGCAGAGTCCAGCCTTTCCTCCCACAAGAGTGCAGACCATGAACCCTCTTAATGTAAAATAACTGGCCTGGAAGCCCAAGTGCTTAAACCAGAATTAATTCACTTTTAGAATAACAGACACTGAGCCCTCAGTCAGCAGTTCCCAACCTAGAAGGATGTAAGCTACCTGTTCTGCCACTACAGTGCAGACCACAAACCCTCTCAGTGCAAAACAACTGGTCCGAAGCCCAAGTGTTTAAACCAAAAGGCTTAGAATGAGTTACACCAAGCAGTAATAAATACACTTGAGTACTTTTAAGATGATGCAAAAGTAAAAAAAGTAGGTAGAAACACAAGTACAGTAAAAGCAGATGAATTTTTTTTTTTTTTTCTGAACAAGTGCTGAGATCAAAGAAACAGATTTGAGTGCTGAAACTAGAAAACTGGCTAGTTATAAGAAAAAAAAAACTAAGCTAGAAGGCTTCCCTCCAACACAGAAGGGCTTGGGTGCTCAGAAGCCTACAAATAGTCTTTACCACTTAACAGGAAAGGCAGGAAACAAGCTTAAATTTTTTTTTCTGTTTCCCAGATACTCTCTTTGTACACAGTAGGAGTGCCTGAAATCAGAATATGATCTCACTGCACTCAGTTGAGTGAGCAAATGAGATGGGCCCAGAAGGAGTATCAAAACACAAATTTACAAGAGGGGCGGGCAGTTGCAAGGCCACTAAGATTAACACCAAAACCGAAACCAAAACCAAAACAAAAACAGGGAGGGTCGGTGGGTCTAACTGAAGAGCAGAGTGAAAACTTCCAGTTCAGTTAATATTCCTTCCACACAGTTAAAATCAATTTAAATACTGTATTTTTTGGAAAAAAAAAGAGCAGATAAAGGTACTTAAATTCTCTTATACGTCCAGTTGAATATAGCAAATTCTTAGCTGGCCAAAGCTGAGGTTTTTAAGCAGAAAATATTTCACACTGTACCACTTAAATAGGCAAGGACAGGAAATCAAAGAATGTGACTACCCCCACACCTGTAATTACTAGCAAATAACAACATTCAGCAAACACTGACTAACTTCCAGTTCAGCTAATATTCCTTCCACACAGTTAAAATCAATTTAAATACTGTATTTTTTTGAAAAAAAAAGAGCAGATGAAGGTACTTCAATTTTCTTATACGTCCAGTTGAATATAACAAGTTCTTAGCCGGCCAAAGCTGAGGTTTTTAAGCAGAAAATATTTCACACTGTACCACTTAAATAGGCATGGACAGGAAATCAAAGAATGTGACTACCCCCACACCTGTAATTACTAGCAAATAACAAAATTCAGCAAACACTGACTAACTTTCAGTTCAGCTAATATTCCTTCCACACAGTTAAAATCAATTTAAATACTGTATTTTTTGAAAAAAAAGAGCAGATAAAGGTACTTAAATTCTCTTATACGTCCAGTTGAATATAGCAAGTTCTTAGCCAGCCAAAGCTGAGGTTTTTAAGCATGTTTATATGTACCTCCATAGATGGGTAGGTGTTTTTAACCTATCTATATATCTACATATATGTATATCTCTATATATCGACATCTATCTATCTCTATCTCTCTCTCTCTGTATATATCTGTATATATATATATATATATATATATATATATATATATATATACATATATATATATATATATATATATATACATATATATATATATATATATATATATATATACATATATATATATACATATATATATATATATATGTATGTACATCTGTATATATAATATATATATATATGTGTGTACATCTGTATATATAATATATATATATATATATATATATATATATATATATATATATATATATAGAGCATACACCTTTCATTGGGTACATGGCGGTTTGTCCTTTTCCACACAATCCTCCCTTTTTGTGTTTTAACCTGTTTGAATACACAACTGGCATAGGTACAGTTCAGGTAGCTTAATGGTAGGTTACTCTGAAGATGGTGCACATAGTTGCGGGTTCTAATCCTGAAAGTGGTTATTATTTTACCTTTCAGAGTAGGCACTGGTAGGGAAAGTGTGATTAATGCACATTTAAGCAGTTTTATGCAAGTTTGCCCATGGTCTGTGTGACAGTAAGCAACGGTTACACCTGTGAAGCGCTTATTCATTTAACTGTGTTTAAGTGCCACTTACAGTCATGCAAACCCACGCGAAACCACTTACAACTGCTTAAAAGTGCCTTAATCAACCTGCATCAAACAGCCCTTACTCTGGCCCTTAAAATAAATTAACAGTCCTTGCACCCAGGACCATGAACATCACAATTACTGACTTCACCACTAAGACATCTGAGATATGTACAAATGTTATGGTTTTTAGAATATACATTTTACTAAGGGCTTTCCTCACTACTGAAAACAAATGTAACAGATGGTATACATATGTATGATACATGTTAATGTTCATATGTTTGTGGAATTAAGTGTTGCAATGTGACCTGACAGGGTGTATTAGGGATGAAAATGGTTCTTGTTTTGTGTCCTTTTTTTATTGTCTCCATACTCCATGTATACACCTCCAGTTCACTTATTGAACATCCAACCCTGGCTCTCTTTGATGCATAATTTCATTACCCATCTTTCCTCCCCCACCCCAAACTCCACATACACAACAACCATCCCTTCATGGTGAATTAAGTAAATATTAATATTTATAATACTAGAGCTGCATGTGTTTTGTGTACACTTCAATTCCTTTGGATTGCTTCTGTGTCACGAAGTGTGTTCATAGATGTTTATATATATGGCTATAGATGTAACTGTATACATATATATATATATGTATATATATATATATATATATATATATATATATATATATATATATATATATATATATATATATATATATATATATATATGTGTGTGTGTGTGTGTGTGTGCACACACATCACTGAAATGCATATATATATATATATATATATATATATATATATATATATATATTATATATATATATATATATATATTTAGTATTCATTTTTAACAGTTATACATATGTAGACTTGTATATGTTGATTCACAAACTACAGTACATTACAATGTACTGTACATATGTACACAAAGTGACTGTCCCATTTGTGGTCAGTACTGTGGAATGCCTATAGTAAAAGGTGTTGTCTAAAAAACATAAAACATGTATACAGCTCAGATGGCTTAGTGGCAAGTCCCATGACTGTGGTGTGCATGGTCCAGGGTTCAAAAAAGTGGACTCCTGCAATAAACAGGCTATACAACAGAAGTAGGACAGTAGTCCAGAAAAACAGCAAATCCCAAGAAGGACCAGTATTAGTAGGAAACTGAGGTCCCTCATGAAATCATCCAAGGCTAACCTTCAACAGGAAAATAGCCAAGGATTCGAAAGATAACCACAAAGGCTTCTTTGGCTATGGCAAGGATCTAAGTGGTAACTCACAGATTTGCACTGTGCCGGTACAATATAGCACAAAATATACTGAACCTACTGATATCACCAACATCCTTGCAGATACATTCAGTGCAAACTTCACCTCCTAAAGAGCCCACAACAATACCTGAAAAGTACAGTATCCCAGAAATCAGAGAGACACACAGTTGGTAATAGCCCTCTCAAAAGCCAAAACACAGCATCAATGGAGGCAGATGGTGTCCCAGACTGCGTCTTGCAAACACTACAAGACAAACTAACCCCCCACCTAATTAAGCTTTTCAACCTCAGCCTCTACACAGGCTACATGCCCATACAATGACACATAGCAATGGTTATTCCACTCCACCAAGGTGGAAACACAACTGACCATGGTAACTACCACCCCATAACCCTGACTAGGCTGGTCTACAAAGCTATGTAGTGCATCATCATGACACTCGTTAACAAAGACATTGGTAACCTCCAAACACTTGACCCAATCCAGGTCAGCTTGTTTGAGTGCAGATCATGCCTACTGAACCTGTTTGACGTCTTACAGACAGTCACCAAGGCATTAGATGAGAAGAGAGGTGGTTCACACATACTACCTGGACCTCGCTTTTGACACCATTCCCCACTCGGGTATTATTGATAAACTCACCAGCCTGTACATAAACCCATACATCACAGGATGGGTTGCCAACAGGCTTACACACAGAACTCCCATGGTAAGACTAGCAGTCTCCAGGTCCAACTCTTAACCAGTCACAACTGGTGTCCCACAGGACTCAGTCCTGGGACCCCTACCGTTTGGCATATACTTCAGAGGTACAGGCAAACACAGGTGGACTATGGCAGACCATGTTTGGCAGTGACTGCAAACTGGGAGTCATAACTGACAGTCCAGCTGACACAGCCATCCTTCAAAGGGCCTCACAGAGACCGACACAGGGTGTCAAAGTCATGGCCTCAAGCTAAGTGCTACAAAATGCATGGTCATTTCATTTGGGAAAAAACTAAACACCCACATATTAACACATAAGTGGCAGCTACCTTAAAACAAACAAGGTAATAGGGGAACTGGGGACTAAGGTAGCTAGTGATCTCTCCTTTGACAATCGTATCTCCAAAGTAGTTAGGACATCCTTCTATGTAGGCCATCTGATTACTAAAGGATTCACATCTCGACATACTGAGGTTATAGTGCCCCTTTACTTGTCACTCATCAGTCCCATCATAGAGTATAATAACCCATTTGGGAAGTACCTCAGAAGACTCTTCCAACAGCTGGAAGGGCCATGAACGTACCTCACCAAGAGGATTACTGGCCTCAAACATATGTCCTATGCAGCCAGACTGAATAAACTCCTGCTTTACTCAGTGGCATCTCATTTACTCAGAGATGATCTCTGCTGGCCTACAAAGCCATGTCCAACTCAGGCTTAATGGATATGCTCCACCTATGGGAATCCATGTCACAATGAGCCACATGCTGTAGTGAGCTAAACATTGCCACAACAATAACTAGAACATGCTGGAGGGACAGATTCCTGTCACAGAAACTCCCCATGCTTTGGAACAACATCCCTAATTTCATTATACAGAGCCCCTCACTAACACTCTTCAAGAGAAACCTTGAAGAGTGGATGGGGAACAGTAGATACACCCCAGGGATCCCGTCATTGGCTCTGTTCCACAGAGAGACAGCTAATTAATCAATGGGGTGGCAAAAGCTGACACATTTTGGCTAGGTTTATGAATGCCCTTGGGCAGTTAGCCAAGTACCTACCTATGAACCTATACATACAGTATCAGCACATGCTGATAGCTTAATTTACTGCTCAACTGTTGACTTACCTAGTGCCAATAACAGTTGTGTGTGCAAGAGTTGAGGGCTGCCTATGTTGGATGCACACAGTAGACTGCGTATACATGACAACTTACAGGTAGTCTTGTGTGTGTCCCATCCATTTTTATTGTGTGTGCAGGTGGAGAAAAGTGTCAGTCCCTAGGTGCATACACTGTCAGTGTGTGTGCTATATGTTCCCTCCTTGCTAAGGCATGGGCATACTGGGCACACCTATGTCTTCCTACTGGGGCTGGCTCAGGGTGTTCATGGTCTGAGTACCTCTGTGCCTGTAGGGCTCTTGGCAATGGTGGTGGGCTGTGAGGGCCTTCACTATTCTGTCCCTGCTGCAGCTGTTTCCGTAGGATCATATCGTGGAGCATGGCACATGCTATGAAGATGTGGGCACATGTGCCTGGAGAGTACTGCAAGGCTCCACCAGATATGTCCAAGCAATGAAACTGTGATTTAAGCATCCCAAACACACGCACTATGATGATTCTGGTTTGTGCGTGTGCCTCAATATGGCATTCTTGCATGGGTGTGTGTGTGCATTTCTGATGGGAGTCATCAACCAAGGTTCCAGTGCATAGCCAGCATCCCCCACCAGGTGGCCATATGGAATGTCCCCCTTGGCAGATACCTGATACAGCTGTGAGGCATGCCAGATGTGGGAGTCGCAATAGTTTCCAGGGCTGCCAGCACACACATCCGTGATAATGCCCTGGGCATTGCACATGACCTGGCAGTTGATGGAGGGGTATCCCTTGTGGTTTATGTAGTGCCTACCCTGCTCACCGGGTGGTGACTTGATGTGTATGTGCGTGCAGTCTATTGCACCCAGTACCTCTGGGTATTCTGCCACACGGTGGAAGAGATGCATATTGCTGGACAACTACTCCTGCTTTCGGGGGGAAGTATATGTGCTCATTGGCATGTGGTAACATGGCATCCAGGAAGTGGTGAAGTACTCTAGATGCTGATGCCTGTGAGATCCCCATGATATCCCCAGTTGGCCTTTGAAAGGTACCTGTGGCTAATATTCTCAGGCTTACACATGCCTTCATATCCATTGGGATGGGTTCCCCTCTGTTTGTTCTGGCTCTGAGGCATGGCCGGCACAGCTCCACAAGTTGCTGTAGTGTGTCTCTGTCCACCCTGTAATGCTGTACTATCTCCAGATCATATAGCCTCCGGTAGATTACCCTGGGTCTGAACACTCTTCTCCTCCTCTGGTGCCTGAGGTGGTTATCAGCATCATCCTCCACACCACCTTCAGTCTCCAACACATGCTGGTGGATCAAAGCTATGGCAGCCCATAACATGTACATATTAAAAGTTGCACATATGTATACACCAATGGTGCAGAGTGTATGGGAATACACATGTGTGTGTGAGGTGCTTTCACACTTTATACTATTGTGCTATGGATGCTGCTGATATCATTGGCTGTGTATGAGCAATTCCAGCTGCAAGGTATCTTAATTATGGGTTTTAAAGTGAGTACTGCAAGTGTGGGGCCTGTAGTGTGGAGTTATGCTTGTCTGCCTTGATTAATCTGTTGCCCTTTAATTCTCTTTTAAACCTGGATCCCCTCCCATAGTCAGGCATGCATCCACCTGCCAGCTTTCTTGTTTTGTACTTTCCCTACCCAGTCATGTGTAGCAAAATGTGTTTTGTAACTGATATAATGCAATTCTGTTTTGTTCTGCTGTGACACTTTACTGTTTTCTTTGCAGTACAGCCCCTCCCCGTTCCTGTTCTGCAGGTAGCTGCTTGCAGCCTTGTTAGCTGTTATCAATGGCCCACTGTAGGTTCCTAGGTGTTCATTAGTCATTTGTACTCCAATTTCCCTGCTGCAGTATTTCCTGATTTTTTTTCCCTATATCCTTCCTGTTTCAGCTCCAATGTGCACCGCTCAAACCCATTTACCGAGTTTAAGCGCGTTTTAATCTCCATTCACATGCATACTCGGTTACCTTGTGTGCTCTCAGCTAAGCAAAGCTAAAGCCAGTTCAACACACCCCTTTCCTGCAGCTTTGCTTAGCTACGAGCAAACCGGGTTAGCAATGGCTCCAATGTGCTTACAGCAAAGGTGACACACCCCTCTCTTGATGTCATCTTTATCTCATTGGCACACTTCTGTGTTATAACGCTACGCTGTGAGGTGCATCCTTACACCAGCGGGGAATCTGTGATTCACTATAACTCCTCTCATTTGTATGAGATTGCCTACTAATTCCTAGATGCCACGCATAACACTGACACAGCCCTTTAGCAACCCTTGCACCATGGTGTGGTGTAACATGCCTGACATTGACTATTATGGGGAAATCATGATAGGTGTTACATTGTAGTTTTATTCTATATTTTTCCATTTTCCTTGTGATCCCATTTGCACACTGCTGCCCTATGCTTAAACTTTGCGATAGTGCAAAAAAAAAATTACGTTATTTTTATATTTTGTACATTTTTTTATGCCAATGGCTATATATTTAGCCACTGGCATATATTAACAATATAATACATGTATTTGGCCAGCTGTCATGTCTCCGATTTTATGTTTGCAAAAATGTAAACCATTTTTTACGGTTTACATTTCTGCATGCTTACACCATGCCTGCACTATTTCCTGGATCACTAAATACCTTCATTTGCATGCTAAACTGCTGCAAATGGGGTAATAAGCATACAGGTGCCGGGAGCTGTACTGGCGTAGCATTTGCAGGTAGTGCATGTGGCAACAGCTCATACCTGGATCGCTCGCCGGCCATATTTGATGTTGGAAAACCAATGCTACACCTGCACCTGGTGCAAGCTTCGTGAATCCTGGTGTATATCTATACATCCATGTCTATCTATCTACCTATATATATGGAGATATATTTGTGAGGGTGGTACACCCACATGGAAGTAAGGGAAGGGCTGTCTACCAGCAAAAACCTTGCATTTTCTCATCTGCAGTTTCTACAATCATATTTAGTGTGTTATTATCAGTTCTGTTTGCTAGTTAATAAAAGACTTCAACAGGTGCGTCACTTGATGGGTAGACATATAAAGTAGATTACACTATTACTTCTCACTTCAGCATCTTTTTATTTTCCAGTCTCAGTCTGTACAACCTGGAATCATGTTTTTGTTTCTAGGACAGTATTTGCAATCTAAATACTACTAGATAAGAATTTTCTGGAAAGTTATTTATTTGTTTTTTTGCTCTCTGTACTCCAGTCTTCAGTGTAATAAAACATTTTCTATGTAGATGGACTGCTCATTGTCTAAAATAAAATGTCTCTAACAACTGCCATGGGAGTGTTTTTAGTTTCTCTCTTCCAATATGATGCTTGTCTAGACTTCACATAGGCTATGTGGGACATTGTGCTTACGTAAGTGCTTACAATAAAGAAGTACACTGGCCATGTTAACTAAAAGAAAAGGACTGTATCACATTAAACCTGCATTCTGTTCCATCACCCTGATGTGCATAAGATTAGCTGATCAGAGAACATACATTCAGAAATGGAACAGCTACATCATTCTAAATGGATTAGTGAAACTGTTTGCTTTACAACAGAATCTGAATTGCTCTAATAAAATTTCACCTTTCAGGAGACCTGCTCCAAATAGCTGAAGTACAAAATCCTTTCATGATAGTGTATATTACCATTAGTGGTACTTTATTAATCTTGTGTATTCCACTTGAAAAAATGCAAAGCCAAATATTACACACACTGCTATTTTTTAACTTGGGCACACATTTAATACATTTAATAAACAGATTACATTTGTTAAAGAATTCTTAGCTAAAAAGATGGAGCAGCTTTAGCCTAGCTGCCCAAAGACATGAGTTGCTGTGGACTAAGGCGTGGCACAGAATGCTACTCAATGCTGGAAATTTAGTCAGATCTGCAGAAAGCTGGAAAGTGTCATGTAAATTTAGCTAGAAAAAACTCTTCACACAGCTTTGGTTCTACAATCAAAGATCTCACTCGGCTGTGGACTCTTTCCTAACCAGAAGTGAAGGCTGAGAGGCACTCGCAAGCCTGTGTCTTGGTGATGTATAGTAAATTTGTACCAGCAGATGAGAGGGTCACTTCAATGGAAGTGCAAGCTGTGAAAAGGAGAACTCTGCCTACTGTTTATGCATATGCATGTAACAGCCATTCAGAATATTTGGCTTACAGGAGACTGAAAATGTAATGCTTGACAGGATACCATATAGTGATTCTGTGACTTCAACACTTACATGGGAAATGATGGTGTCACCTGTAAGGGTGGAACCTGGAGAAATAATTTGCTTTATCCAAAGAGAAGGAAGAAACTGTTCATGAATGCCTGTGCTAGGTGTGGACTGTCCATAATGGACATCAAGTTTAAACAAAGGATGGTGATAAACCATTACCTCTAACAAATACTTATTTCCCACTCGTGTCTCCCTTCCTCTCTTCCACGTTATCTGCTGTTTGAATGTTCCACTCTGACATTTGTGTGAGTAATAAACTATCACACTTATAACATGTCAACACTTTTCAATGTTACATGATGTTGTATTTATCTTGTTTTAATGATGGTATATGTGTATTATTCTCCATTTCATATGTGTACCAATATTTGTATTAACCTACGTATTTACAGTATATTGTAATATGATGTAAATTTTTACCTCTGCATATGTATTTTCTGTTCTTTTACTTGTGGGGCTTTTCTTCCTAGGCCTCAGCTAAAAACAAATACAAGTTCCCTGTTAGATTATCCCAGTAAACAAATGTGAATAAATAATTAATAAATAAACTAGTAGGCACCAGTGTACTAGTAGGTACCAGAGCACCTTCGTCCAATGGTCAATGACTGACTCCAGTCAGCAGATCCGAAGACATATGCTCTGGATACTCAATGCAGGAGACATGATGAGTTGTCAGCTAATCATCACATGGTGGAGAGTTTGAATAGATGACTGGAAACTCAAATGTGTGACATGGGCATGATTATCAGATGCTCCCCATGCATGAATTTAACTCCCACTTCCAAAAGAGTTTCTCCCACATCCTGTGAATGTCAAAGATGTGGATTCCAAATCAACATAGCCCAAGACCTCAGTTCTTGAGGCCATGATTAGATGCTGTGGCCAAAGGGTAGTCAGTGATTCTCATGGCCCTAACTCTAGGACCAGCACGTGAACACCTGTGGGGAGGCAAGCCGTCATATTAAAGAAAGCAACATATGCAGGTAAGGGAGTCTCATAATTTATCTGAAAGGCAGAAACTGAGCAAAGATCATAATGAAGGAAAAACATGGATATGAAAGGAATTTAGTGAGAGTGAGAGGAATAATTTCCAGGTTCTGCCCATCCAGTGACTCAGTGGTGGGTACTACTGACACTGCTTTCAGATTGGTTGCAAAAACACTGACCTCAGCTGTGAACAGTTGTGGAAGATGGAAAGAATGCTTTGAGGAACATTTCACTCCAGCTGAGCTTCTTGATCCAAGAAGGAAAACATGAAGTTGATTGAGTCTGTGGAACAGTGGAAAAATGCTTTGTGTTTGTACAAATACTTGAGGGGTCATGAGATAGTGCCAGTACTGTCTACATATGTGTTGCAGATTTGGAGAAGGTAAATGTTAGAAAAATATGTACTTAAACATACATGAAGTGCTAGTTTAAAAGCAAATAGTATGTAATGCATTTTATTCTATTTTACAATATGGCAGTAAGGATGATCTTACATGTAATTGCTTGAAGCTTTTGGTGCTGCAGTGTGATTGAACTCTGACCCTGGCAGCAGCCAGCTCAGCAAGCTTATGTTTTTCACTAATGATTATCTACTGGGTCAGGAAAAAGCATGTATCTTCCTTCCTCTGAGATAGTTGGCCTTGTGAATATTATCAGCACAGCTGCTATTAGTTAATATTGCCAGAAGGAACAAAGAAGTGTATTAAGAACCAAGCTGACTATTGTATTCGAGCAGGACTGGAACCTTGAAAGAGCAACATTTACAGAAAGACATTATAACTGACCAGGTGCCTTGCAAGGCTGTATTATTCTCATGGGAAAGTTTTTAAAAAGTATAACCTCAGCACTTTCTTATGAATAGAATATTGTAGACTGTAATGATATAGGTGCCCTGTGACTGACTACGTCAGTAAGGTGGGCACAGCTTGAATGTATAGTGTATTTAAAAAAGTTTACTTCCTGTATCATGTTAGTCAAAATTCTATACTTGTTTTGTATAGTCTTTTGCCTCCTGGTGTACACTAGTAAAACATTTTGAACTTGAACCTCCTGTGTTATTGACTGTTATTTAAAGAAAAACCTAATGATTTTACAGTCTGTTTAATAATTTTGCTGACAGTAAATGACCATGAAACCTAAAATGGCATATGGAAGTACTAAACAGTAAGGGCTCCCAAACTCACTGGTGCTATGTACCATTCAGTTTATGTATCCACAGAATGAGAGCTCTGTCCTCATTCTCTCAGTTAACTTTTTTACCTTCATGGTGGTATGCAATCTAATTGAGGCTGTGTCTTTCCTCCTGTTTGAGATGTTCAGGGACAAAATATTAAAAAACAGTCAAACCTTGGAAATATGCATTTTGGTGATGTAAACATTTCTTCATTGTCTGGCAGTAACATTATCCTCTTGGACTCAATTGTTTGTGATCTCCATTGTGCACTGTAGTGATTTAATGCTGTGTGCAAAGTGTGCAAAGTTGTTACAATGAAAGTTAGTGACCATCACTAATTTAAAAGTACTGGTTCTCTTCCTGAAAAGTGTGAATTGCTTTCCACAAGCAATAGAGGGACGGGTACCACAGGAGGGGGTTTGTTCACAAGTGAAGTTGAAGAGAATCTGGAGACTGATCATTGGGTTTCTCCAGCTGATGCAGTACTACACAAATGGTAGTGAACTTGGATGATGAAATAAACTTTGAACAGCAAACAGAAGGATGGAAGTGTAGACATATGTAATGGAAATGAGTGCCCAGTGCAAGGCTGCCTGACTTGTTCTCCCTTACAGTGTGAAAAGCTCAGCAATCTGAGATAGAGACATTCTTCATGTTAAAAAGTGTCAGTTACAACAGTCTGGGAATCTGGTGAGGATATGTCTTGGCTGGATCCTTTATGAAGAAAACCCAGCATAACTCACTGGTGGCCATTTCTGGATGTGGCCCAAGTCAAGCCGTAGAGACTGTTTCTCTCAGATGGTCTGGACAACCTGAAGGATGAGTTAGGTACCAAGTGTTGATGACCGGGAAATCTGGTCTGCTGATCTTAGTCTTTTTCTAACCATGACCATGATCAGAATAAGTTCATAGGTTACTAGGTATATATTAGGCTAATAAGCACCATTGCCTTAATAGGCCTAGCTGCACAAACCAACAAAATTGTGTCCCCATCTATCACATGTGTTTATTAGGGGAGATATATTAGGTAGGAAGTTTGTAAAAGTTATGTAGGGGAGGTATGTTATTGTTGGCATTTTTACTGTCTGCCACTGTCTATCCAAGACATGGGGGCCAGACCTGGAGTGAATTTCCAATTTTCCATCCATTGGTCATGGTTACTCTTCTATAGGGTTAGGGATGGATACTGCGTCACATGGATGTGGAACCTGTTCCAGAGCATGGAGGTCCTCTGAGACACATATCTGTCTTGCCAACATGTCCTATTTCAGTCAGAAGCAAAATTTAAATCTTTGGTTATAGTGTTTCTGATGCTTTTCATTTTGTAAATGTGCAAAAGGTCCACCATAGCTAGTTCTGGGGATACTTTATGCATCAGGCATGAATCACAACTCAGTAACCTGTACGAGACTGAATAGAGGATAGGACGTTAAGATGATCCCTACAGGACAATGTGTTTATATCTGGCATTCTCCAGGTAAGTGTCATTGTGGGCATATGGCTGGTCATGTACATGTCAAAGGGAGCATTGTACACAATGATGGTTTGAGTAAAGGCCAAATAAAGTGGCACTATGACTTCCTTGGACCTGGATGCTATGCCTTTACTTATAAGTTGTGTGACATAGATTGATTTTGTTACTACCTTGGCCACATGCTGGTCAAAGGCATCTTGATTGCTGTCTACATGTGTTCCAAGAGGTTTACCTACATATGATTGAATGCCATAATGTCTAATTATCATTCTGTTTGAAAAATAACATCTAAACCCAAAACATTGAATGATTAAAACGTCTAAAATCATTTAATTGAAAAAGCTAGGAGATCACCTCTACTATTTTGCAAGGGGGCTATGCTCCCCTACACCCCCCATGTCAGGGGCTGTGCCCCCCACATACCCCCCTTACTTAAATATACCAACTTTGAGATCACACTACAGTGCAGAAATAGGCAAATTCGATATTTTTGACATTGTGAGTTTAGACTAATTTAATTTCAACATTTTGATCATTCAATATAGTGTATTCAACCAATTCATTTTCAACCATTTAGCATTCAACATTATGATGGTAAACCGTTCCAAGATGCCTGACTACCTGTTCAGATCTTAGGGGTGCCTTATTGAAGGAGTAATTAACCAGAGTAGCCATTTTTCCCAAAAGGCACTATGATGCATTTTCTGCACTAAGTTTTAGTTTGTGACTGGCACTAGTCATTTGTGTGTGTTAAACCATCTTGTAAGATGTTTGTCTCATGCTGGAATCTATGATAGCTCCCAATTTACAGTCATCTATGAACTTGATCAGACAAAGGCTCAGCATTAGCCTTTACCTCTGAAAAGTAGATGTCAAATAGGAGTGGTCCCAGCATGGAACTTTGAGGTACTCTAGTGCTGAAAGGTCTCTTAGTGGAGGTGCTCACACCAGTTCTAACATCCCAGGTCCTTTCTGTAACCCAGCTGGTAATCCAGTAAGGTATACAGGGGTTTATACCCAGTTTGGTGAGTTTTTTAAATATATCTGAGTGGGGTGTTGTATCAAATGCCTTAGCCATGTCCAGGTAGGTGGTGTGCACTATTTTAGCCTCTCCATTGCCTTGGTAACTTTCTCAAACAAGTCCCTGAGGTTTAGTTGGCATGACCTTCACTTGACAAAGCCAGACTGGATTGGTTCCAGTGTCTGAAGGTTGTCTTGGCCTTTGTTGATCATTTCCATGATAATTCATTCCATGGCTTTGAATAATAAAGTAGAAGGATTAATGGGTCTGTAGTTTCCCGGGTCAGTTGGTGGTCCACCATCATGAATTGGGATTACTGTTGCAGTCCTCCATTCTCATGGTACAATGCCTGTTTTGAGGCTATAGTTGAAATGTGACTCAAGTAATCCTGACTGGTCATGTTTCAGGCTATTTAGGAGGCATCCTGGGATATTGATAGGACCCACTGAGGCTGTGTTTTTGGCTTTAGTGAGCACCATCAGGACCTAGTGTGAGGGATTTATGCTAGGTAGGTATTTCATGGAAGGAGGTGGGGGAGTGGGGAGGAGGGTGAAGTTTGAAATGAATTTTTCAATCAGTAGAATTGCTATGTCGGTCTGCTCAAAGAAGGTGGCATCACTAACCAACAGTTTGGCACATTGCCTTTGAGGTTCTAGACATAGCTGTAGATGGCCTTGTGATTGTCTTTAGCCTGTGAGGCTATCTTGACATTGTAATTGGCCTTGTTGGACTTAATTAGTCTTCTTAGCTTCCTGTTTGGTTTAATTAGAAAGCTCTTGTCATTATGGGAGCTGCACTTTCTGATTTTAGCCTTGTGACTTTTTTCCTTTTGTTCTTTACCCTATTAAGGTTAGGATCCCACCAATGTGGTTTGTTTTTAGAGTTTGTTTTAGGCTTACTTCAAGTAGGTACAGCAACCTCTACACAGCCATTTATATGGTTATGCAGGGTCTCTGTGAACAATTCTGCATAGGTTTCTATGAACTTGGGGTTAGGAAAGGTACTGAATTTTAACAAACTATCACTTAATCCCAGGCTGTGTTCTACATGAACTACAGAATGAACTGGCACCCCACCTAAGTACCATGTTCAATCATAGACTCACCTCAGGCTATGTGCCCACTGAATGGCACACAGCGACAGTTATCCTACTCCACAAAGGGGGAGCCACCACAGACCCTGGAAACTACTGCCCCATTAGCCTAACGAGCCTGGTCTGCAAGGCTATGGAGCGTATCATCATGGAACTTATAGACAATGACATTGGTAATCTCTAAACTCAGGACCCCACCCAGTTCAGGTTTGTAAAAGGCAGATCATGTCTCCTAAACCTGATAGACTTCTTTGAAGCAGTCACCAAAGCCGTAGATGAGGGTAAGGTGGTTCATACAGCCTATCTAGATCTCGCCAAGACTTTTGACACCATTCCCCACTCTGGAATTATAGATAAACTCACTAAACTAGGTATAAATCCCTATGTCACAAGATGGGTTGCCAACTGGCTCACTGACAGAACCCACACTATAAAAGTAGCAGACTCCAAATCCAGCTTCAGACCAGTGACAAGTGGAGTACCACAGGGTTCAGTCCTGGGTCCTCTCCTGTTTGGTATCTACTTCTCTGAAGTATAAGCCAACACAGAAGGTCTTTGGCTATCGAAGTTCGCAGATGACTGCAAACTAGGAGCCATAATCAAAACTCCAAAAGATGTGGACATCCTACAAAAGGGCCTTGTTGAGACAGATGCCTGGTGTCAAAGCCATGGCCTCAAGCTCAATGCCAAAAAGTGCATTGTCATTCCTTTTGGTAAAAACTCAGTACCCATGAACTACCACATAGGTGGTAGTCTACTTAACACCGAAAGTGTGATAAGAGACCATGGGACACAGGTGGACAGTAGTCTCTCCTTTGATAATCACATTGCCACAGTAGTCAGGAAATCCTTCTATGTGGCACACCTCATCACAAAAGGTTTCTCATCCAGGAAAAAAGAGATCATTATTCCCCTCTACTCGTCACTCATTAGACCCATTATAGAGTACAATGCCCCTTTTGGCATGTACCTCACAAGACATTTACAACAACTGGAAAGGCCACAGAAATACCTCACAAAGAGGATTACCAGCCTCAAAGAGATGCCCTATGCAGACAGTCTCAAAAAACTGCAGCTTTACTCTGTTGCATATCACCTACTCAGAGGCGATCTCTGCCTAACACACAAAGCTATGTCAAACCCAGAGCTTTTTGACATGCTCCACTTAAAGAAATCCCAATCCCTACGAGCTACACGCTCTAGGGACCTATACCTCGTCACCACAATAAACAAAACATGCTGGAGGGATAGATTCCTGTCCCAGAGACTTCCCATACTCTGGAACAAACTACCTATCTATATCAAACAAAGCTCCTCATTAGCACTGTTCAAGAAAAATCTTGATGATTGGATGGGAGATAGGACATTCACCCCGGGGATCACTTCTGTGGCTCTGCTCAACAGTGGCACAGGAAAATAATTTTCTTGGGTGGCGAAAGCCAGGGTACCTTTGGCTAGGCTTATACAGGCCCTAGGGCCAATAGCCTAGTACCTACCTATGAACCTATGAACCTATTAACAGGGACTAGTTTGATTTGAATAGTTCCTAACTGCTGCAGTGTTTGCTGGGTTACCAAAATGATTTATATTTCAAAGGAGCTTTGTGGTCCAACCTCATCAGTGAGAACATGACACTGGGGGTTGTGCAGCACTCTCTCATATTGGTGAAGAGCTTGTTTCTCACACTTTGGAATGTTCCACACCTCTCAGAGTGTTGCATAAATACTAGGCTTTCAGTCTGCAGAAAATTACAAGCCTAGCCAATACAAAGAGGTCAGAAGCAAATCATATACCTTATAAGTGTGAAGCCAAGACCTTAAATATAACTGTTATCCAAATTAGGAAATAGATGGATGGATAGAAAGAACAAATATACTGAGAGTTGTCTTCACAAAATTAAAATAATTTAATTTTATAGCTATTAATGATCTTTCCTGTACTGGCAGTGAGGTGATCCCAGGTGTCAAAGACAATAAAATTCCTGCTGCAAAATGCCACATCTAAGAGGAGTATGAAGTGAGAATGCCATTTTAGAAACTGTTCTCTTGGATTTCTTAAAAAAAACTAACAAATCAGCTAAGGACTACTCCATCAGTTCACAGACTGCCTCCTCCACCTCCCAATGGCCTACTAAAATGCTATGCATTAGGATGGAAAAGATTTACCAAAGTGGCACCAGAACTGAATAATTTGTCCTTAAACATGAGAAGATAATAATGGCAGGATTCAGAAACATTTACTGTAGGTGTGGTCAGCAACTGTTTGCCATGAGAGACCACTTACAGGGTGTGTGTGTAAGCAGGGGAGATAAAGTAACATAGCTGGTCATAGTATATCTTAACGCAGTATAATGGCAGTGTAATGAGCAACATTATTAAAATAAGGCACTTAGTATATGCAAATGAAGATAATATGATAGAGTGATTCAGAATTGTGTAAAATCTATAAGTGGTGCATTTGACCACTGGAGTAATAGAAAGGAAACAACAGTATGATATGAGGGGTAGACACAGCTTTGACAAGTGCATATATGCAACAGGGTATACCTGTCACTAGTAGTCAAGGTATTGCACATTACCACCCTCAGATTTACAGTGCCATATGACAACATTTAACATTTTAAACCCATCACAACACTGAAATTATAAATCATTGACATGTGGCTAGATACACCATGAAAGAACTGTCTGATAAGTGTCTCCCACATCTGCAAGTTTCTGGGAATCACACCTATCACAAGACTGCTAATCTATGTGTGGCTTTGAGAATGCTAGCTACAGGAACCTTACAGAAACCAATAGGGGACAGAGTGTAATATCCCAGGCATCCACTCCAAGAATACTATACCAGTTCCTTAGTGCTTTGATACAGCAGGTTGTAGAGCACATGTGGTTTCCTCATACTACTGAGGAGGAAGGGAGGAAGACAACACCATGCAGGACTTTATGATATAGCTAATTTCCATGAGGTATTGAGGGCCATAGACTGCAACTGCATTGAAATAAAGGCCTCACATGGTGAACCGGGAAGAAGGTATGTTAATCATAAAGTCATCAACTGATAGGTAGTCTGTATTGTAAAGGGTATACTCTACAATGTATCAACAGGTCAACCAGACAGTTCCCATGACTTCTATATATGGCACACATGTGACTTGTTGTGTCGGGTGATTTTCCTTAGGGTTACCTTGCTGGCAATGTCAATTATGCCTTGGATCTATAGTTAATGACATCCATCAGAAATCTAGAGGCCATGGCAGGCATTACCTATAAATATGCCTTGTCACAAACCCAGGTCATCATCAAACAAGCATGTAGGCTGCTGATAGCATGATTTGCTGCCTGGATGTATCTTGTGGTGTCCTGCAATATGATCTTGGAACCTGTGCTAAGATATTCTCAGTATTTGCAATGTTACAGATATGATCTTGAGGAAAATGTTGCAGCTCTACATCCTACCAAAGTAGGCAGTGAAAGGTAAGCTAGATGTGGAGAAGCCATAATCAGGAGGGGATCTCTCCTGATGAAGGATGCACAGTATACCATGGTACTAGCCAAGAGGCAGTAGCTGGCTCGTAAATTTTTGGCAAGATTAAAGCATATACATAACAGTAGAAGTCATGCCTGCAAAACTACATCCAGACTGTGCTTACCCATGTATAGACTGGCCAGACTGCATTGGATATAAGCAACCCAAGTAACAAAGTGAAAAAATCAGGGCACAATTACCATCTGCAGAGTTGCATTGAAGACTAAATTGCTCTGGGAAGAGTCATTGTCACCACGTGTGTGTGCATGTGTGCATGTGTGTGTGCGCGCGTGTGTGTGTGTGTGTGTGTGTGTGTGTGTGTGTGTGTGTGTGTGTGTGTGTGTGTGTGTGTGTGTGTGTGACAGCAGACTTAGCAGATGTTGAAGATCTGTGAGATGTTGTTCCAGGCAGGACCAGGAAAAACAAAGAAGAAGTGCTGCCATCCTGTGCATGCCTCAGACATGGGAGCTGTCTCTCTTTAGAATATCATAGGAAGTAACATGCCCTTGCCTAGAGGTAAGCATATTGCATTATTGCAAACAGTGGGCTGCAGCAGACATGTGAGTGACATGAACTCCATACTCTCATGGATATCCTGGTATTCCCATACAAACCTCCAAAGAGGTAGAAGTAGTAGTGTTGCACATGATTCACTTAGGCCTCCTATGCTTACAAGAGCCACATACCCTTGAAGCAGAAATGGAGTGGCAATGTGATACATACCCAGCATATGCTTTGTGACCAACAGAGAGCCTTAATTGTGCCAGCGGTTAATTCAGTATGTCTGGATGTCACACATACAGGACATGCAGTCTCTCAGATCCTTTTGCACACCCTGTAAAACATGTACCTTCTCTAAAAAGACTGAGGTGTTGCTAGCCTGTCTCCCTATGATATCCTTGTGCATTTGCTGGTTTGCACTCATTGACACAATTAGGTTGGATGGAGGACAGTACTGGTAGTGTCTCAAGCCACTATCAAGCTGAATAACCCTGTCACTGCCATGCTCAGTGGAGCTTGCAGCAGACAAGGAGGTCTACACTGTAGTGGAAGGCTTATCCTCCCAGTTGGATCTGACAGCAATGACCTTCCCTATGTTAGCAATATTTGTATCTGGAGTGGGTTCTACAAGCACAGAGGCCATGTCTAATGACTGGGTAGGGAATCTGTATTCACACTTCCCTGTGTCCAACACAGACAACATGACCTCTGATCATGCCAGCTGTTCACTGCCATCATTTTCAGACTCAGAATCATGTCTCATAAGTGACAGTAGTTTAGTGAAGACACATATGAAAATACCCACAATAAGTAAGGCTCATCTTTATTACTTTACTCCCAG
The DNA here is from genome assembly GCF_019279795.1 of Protopterus annectens. NCBI lineage: Eukaryota > Metazoa > Chordata > Ceratodontiformes > Protopteridae > Protopterus > Protopterus annectens. The sequence continues at coordinate 924,020,684 of NC_056734.1, forward strand.
TGAAGAAATGGTAAGCATGGCATATAGTAGAAGAACATAAAACGGCAGGGCTCACCTTATGCAAGTGCTCTTGCTGTTTGAATCCCTGAAGTGTCTCCACAAATAATGACAGTTACATTTAGTGATATGCCCTACAGTACACTATACAATAAAGCAGTGTTCATTCACTGCAGCACTACTGATACACACCCAGATCATCTCCCAGGAGAGACTAGGAGCACACTGCAGACCTGCACCAATGATCTGCAATCCACCTTAGAATGTCAAATCATGTGATTTCTGACAGCATATACAGTAAACTATACACTGGAATTGATGCCAACAGAGTTTATAGTCATTTAGAAAAAAACTGAATCATGGCGGTAGAAAAAAAGAGTAGTACAAGAAAGTCATATGGAACAAAGGATCATTTGTTGTTAAATAAAGTGATACTGGAGAACTGTAAAAAGGGGAACATTACAAAAAACATTTGTGTATAAGATATACCCTACAATGATCAACTCTATTACAGTGACCACAAAACAGTGGCAAGCCATTTTGCAGTTAAACCATGATAAAGGACAAATTATTATTCCAGGGATAAAAATTCAAAGTGGGATATTCCCAGGTGGCACTCTGTCACTGCTGCTCTTTTGTCTGTCCCTTAACCCATTAAGCTGTCTATTTAATAGATTGTCATGGCTACAATTTAGCTCCCAGAAAACAACAAAGTGTAAAAGACTTTCATCTTCCTTTTGAAGATGATTTAAAACTGTATAGTTAATCAGATGAGAAATGGAAAGCAAACAGCTGTGAGTGGTTAAAACTTTTAAATGTGATATAAGAATGTCATTTGGTCTTGATAAATATGCAAAAGCAACCTTTAAAGCAGAAAAGCTGCAGCACCAAGTAAGCATCATCCTGGGACAGGAATGTGATATCAAAGAACTTGAGCAAGAGGGAATGTATAAATATTTGGAAGTTGATGAAGGATCAACAATAAAACATGAACAAATGGGAATAAAACTTGGCAAGGAATACTTTGGATGATTAAAATTAATACTTACCTGACAACGCATAAACGATATATCTTCAAGCACAAACCGACAGAAAACCAAAGAGTGTACTAGTTTATTGTTAAGCGCTTTTCGTCGCCCTCTATTGGGGCAACTTCTTCAGACAGGAAGCAAATTAACCAAATTGTTAATTTATAACCGTCAATTCCAAAAATAAAACAGTTAAAGTGATACACGTCAATTACTAGGTCATAAAACTCTAAGCTAAATAAACTTATATAATTTAATTTAAAATCTTACAAAGTATAATATGCTACTACAAAACCATGATGTAATAATGTATATTTAAAAATATGTATGTATATATGTAACAATTGAAATATTATAAAAGAATAAAACTAGATAAATACACAAAGTATACATTTTTGAAAGTGTCAACTACATCAAACATATTTACTTTCTATCTAAACTTTTCAACTTCAGTAAACAGAGGATATTACAGTGTTCATTTAGTCCTGGTTTGTAAAAAGAATTTGTTCTCAGTTGCCATGACAGTTCACAATCTTCTAATAATAGGTTGTACGGCCCCCCTCTAATGTCAGTTATAATCTGGTCAATGGCTGTAAATCTAAATCTGTGTCCTACATTTGCAATCGTGTGTTTTGCTAAAGCATTTTCTATCTTAGCATTAGCTATCGCATATGTATGCTCATAAACCCTTTCTTTTAAACGGCGTTCTGTTTTGCCTATGTAGAACGCTGTACATAAGGTACACGTAGCTACATAGACTATACGTTTTGAATTACAATTGAATTTATATTTAATCTTGTATTTTTTATTGTTAATGGTGACATTCTCTCCACTATGCATGTGTTTGCACATGCTACAACTACCACAATTATTCATTCCTATTTGTTTACTAAAAGTTTTAATTGTACTTGATTCTAAGATATTTTTAATGTTTTTCCCTTTTCTGAAAACTATTGTAGGGTATTCTAAAAACTTTGAATTTATATTTCTATCTTGTTGTATTATTAACCAATTTTTGTACAATATATTTCTCATAATACTACTTTCCATGTTGAATGTTGTAATATAACTATATTGGTATTTTTTATTATTATTATTCCCAAAATTACCACTAGCCTGTATTCTCTCATCTATTATACGAGTGTTTTTATCAAAGGCTGTTTCAAAATTAGAAAATCCAACCACATGGTCATTAGTACTATTTTTTACTTCTAAAATTGGTCCAATGATACAGTTTTCTCTTTTACGCTTGACTTCATTTAAGATGTCTGTAATGAAGTCAATAGGGTATCCTCTCTCTGTGAATAAAGTTTCTAAAAATTGACATTAAACCAAAAAGTCACTGTATAGTGTTGACATACGGGCTGCTCTTATTAATTGCCCTTTAACTATAGCTTTCTTTTGTGTGTAGGGATGTAAGCTTGTGAAGTGGAGGTAGGAATTACAAAATGTATCCTTTCTATGTATTCTAGCAATATACTGCTTAGTTATTAAATCCTTAGATATATTAATGTCCAAATAGTTTATAGATAAATCTTGGAAGTCTGATGTAAATTTGAAGAAGTTTATAGTGTTGTTTAGGTATTGTAGGAAGTTATTTGCCGTTTCTTTTGAACCTTGATATAAGATAAAGATATCATCAAGGAATCGAGTATAGTACTTAATATACGTTGTCCACTCTCTGTTATTGAAAATAAAATTGGTTTCCCAATAGGCCATTACTGTGTTAGCAAAGCTGGCTCCGCATGGTGAGCCCATCGCAACTCCGCATTTTTGCAGATACAAGTTGTTATTAAATGTAAAATAGTTGTTAGTTAAGATAATATCAAGCAAGGTTATGACTGTAAAAGTCTCACTAGTTGATGCACCTTTGTTTACTAGAAAGAGGTTTACCCATTCGATTCCTTCTGAGTGAGGAATAGAGGTATACAAATCTATTACGTCTATAGTTAAAAAATTATTTTCTTCCTCGTATCTAATATCATTAATGTTTTCCAAAAATGTCCACGAGTCTTTACAGACCTGTGGTTCTGTTTTTAAATATTTCTTCAAAATATGATCTACTACTTTGGCAGAAGCATACGTGATGGACTTCCGTCCATCAATCAATGGTCTAAGTGGTGGATTTGTAACATTTTTATGGATTTTAGGTGTAGCAAACAGTATAGGGATCTTAGGCCAATTCATGGTCATATAATGGTAGGTATTGATGTCTATGTACCCATCCATAAATAAGTCACTGATATAATTTTTGATCCTACTATACGCAACATTCACTTCATTGATCAAAACTTTAGCATAAGTGTCACTCTCCAATATGCATTCTACTCTGTCTATGTAATCATAATTATCAAATATTACTAACCGTCCACCTTTATCAGGTTTAATAGTTCTAATCTCCAGTGACTTAAATATAGAAAGAGAAAATAACTCGTCTCTAGTGATGTTGCTAAATCCTACATCTTTATAAAAAAGCCTGTTCTTATTGTTAATTAAATAACGTAGATCCAGCTCCATAACTGACTCAAAGGTGTTTAATGTAGGATGCAGTGGAGGATTATATTCACTTGCCACTCTGAATAAACTTTCAGGTCCTGAAGAATCCCCTAATAAAAGGTTTAGGTTTAATTTCCTTACAAAAAGTTTCAGATCTTTGATACTTTGCACTAGATCCATATGTTTGCTAGGGACAAAGGTTTGCCCTTTAGCTAACAGTTCTACTATGACAGGGTCTATTTCTACACATGAGAAGTTGTAGATGTTAAAGTCTCCTGCTTTGTTTTGAATAATAGCTGGACCATTATTGTCGCCCTTTACCTCGTTGGTTGATTGTATGGGCGAAACTTGTTTTTTTGGTTCTGGTATCTCTGGTTGTTGTTGTAAGGTCTCTTTGGTATAGCACCCAACCTAGAATTATTGTGCTCATCACTACGTGCAGGTCTATTTGGATAGGGTTGGTTAAAATTTTCTCCATTGTTGTTCTTATATTTCCCATTCCTAAGTCGCCCTGCCCAAGTGTTTTGGTTCTGGTTTGCATCTTGTCTATTTGGATTCGTATTAGTTACACCAATACTAGAATCCAGATCTTCTTCATGAGATGTGATAGTATTTATTAAAGTTGTTGTGGTAGTTGTATCAGTCAGTCCATTCTGCGACAGAGGGGGATTAGGATATGCTGTCCCACTGTCATATGCCAGTCTATCTCGGGCCATTTTTTTGGCTTTGTTAGATTTTAGTCTCACAAGTAGCTGGTCGATTGCACTGAAACATCTATCATACTCATATTTGTATCTAGGGAAGTCGACATGATTAGTTATAGGTAAGTTAAGTTCAGCGACTTCCTTTGATAAGTTAACAATTTGAATGCCATAGTGTTTGATAATTAAGTCCATTAAGGCAAAACCCTGTTCATCAAACAAGGTGTTTAACTCCAAATGAAACAAGGAATTTGCCACAAGCCCCGTAGGGTAAAGGTGATGTCTTAGACCCTTCGGGACTAAACGTTGTCTACTGCATTCTTGGAAGTAATTTACTTCTAATTGAAGCTTTTTGATTTTTAATAATTTTACATCCAGTACTTTTAAGTTTCTAGTAAGTGTATGAACACTAACCTCAGATACTGTAGCGTTGTCAGCCGGTTGCTCCGGCAAGTTACCCTGACCAAATGATAACTTGCTTGTATCGTAAATCCAATCTTGAAAAGATGGAGCTCCGATAAGCTCTCGAACGCTAGTATTCAGTTCTGGTTCTGTTCTATTATTGTTGTTCCCGTCGTTGACATTGTTCGTATTGGTAATATTCTCTGAAGTTGGTAAATGGTTAGATACTTGATGTTCATGTCTATCACTGCTGTTGGTAGAACGCGTTGTTACTTTTTGTTGCCCTAAATGGGTAACATTCTCCCACGATAACGCCTGGCTTGTTGTTCGTTCTCCCGGACTTTCACTAATAGTCCTCGATAGTGTTGGCGGGGTGCGTTGTCCTGGCTGGATAGAACTTGACAATTCTAATGGGTTTGTAGTAGCAATACTCGCATTATAGTTCGAAATTTGAGTATCTAAGTGTGAAGACAGAATGTCAACACGTTGAGTAAGTGCCAAAATTAAAGCAGTTAGATTAACTTCGTCCGAACAAGCCTGTCCTGCTGTAGTTTCAGGTAAAGTTGGACAGAATACATCCTCTCGGTCATTGTGGTTGCCAGAAGCCATAATGAAACACAAAACAAACTTCCGTAAATTCGACAAACAAATAAACGATATATCTTCAGGCACAAACCGACAGAAAACCAAAGAGTATACTAGTTTATTGTTAAGTGCTTTTCGTCACCCTCTATTGGGGCAACTTCTTCAGACAGGAAGCAAATTAACCAAATTGTTAATTTATAACCAACGTCAATTCCAAAAATAAAACAGTTAAAGTGATACACGTCAGTTACTAGGTCATAAAACTCTAAACTAAATAAACTTACATAATTTAATTTAAAATCTTACGAAGTATAATATGCTACTACAAAACCATGATGTAATAATGTATATTTAAAAATATGTATGTATATATGTAACAATTGAAATATTATAAAAGAATAAAACTAGATAAATACACAAAGTATACATTTTTGAAAGTGTCACCTACATCAAACATATTTACTTTCTATCTAAACTTTTTCAACTTCAGTAAACAGAGGATATTACAGTGATCATTTAGTCCTGGTTTTATTTTTGGAATTGACGTTGGTTATAAATTAACAATTTGGTTAATTTGCTTCCTGTCTGAAGAAGTTGCCCCAATAGAGGGCGACGAAAAGCGCTTAACAATAAACTAGTATACTCTTTGGTTTTCTGTCGGTTTGTGCCTGAAGATATATTGTTTATTTGTTTGTCGAATTTACGGAAGTTTGTTACCTGACAATGCAAACAATACTGCTGCATAATTTAACATATTCTTCACTGAAAGTGTTTTTGCACTGACTAAGAATAAGTCTCCCACAATGCCAACACCCAACAATCCAAACAATATTGTAGATGCATTCTCATTTCAGACAGTCCCAAAACAAACTATTGCAAAATTTTTAAAGAAGTTGGAACCCACTTCACTGGCAGCAGATATCTTGCCAGCAGAATATTTAAAATTGACAGCAGATGTTATTGCTTTCCCTGTGTTAATACTTGTAAACCGCACTATAACCGGACAGTATGTCTCAGCTATCTGTAAAATTGCATACATTACACCATTACACAAAGGAGGCAATTCAACAGAACTAACAAACTATCAGCTCATTGCTATACTTTCACCACTTTCTAAAATTCTGGAAAGATGTAACCACTTTCAACTTCTTAAACTCCTTCTAAACAATAATCTCCTCTCATTGGCACAGTATCGATTCTGACCATATCATAGCACTACTACAGCTCTAGTTTCACTAATACTATAAATAAATTCAGAGATGATGGCAAAATAGTGTCTTCACTCTTTTTGGACATGTCTAAAACATTCAATTTAGTTTCCCATCATAAGTTACTGTCCACTCTGATAATTTTAATCTCAATCCTGATGCTGTTAACTGGTTTCAAAGTTATCTATCTAGCCGCCAGCAAGTGATGAAATGGAAGCAAGATCTATCCCCACTCCTTCCTGTTACACTTGGAGTCTCTCAAGGTTCAATCCTCGGGCCCCTCCTCTTCACAATATTCATAAATTATCTTAATACTGCCTCCTGTCAAGCATCTATCATACAATACACAGATGATTCAACCCTCATATGTGCAAAATCCACAATAACTCAACATCTTACAGTCACACAAAAAGCCTTCTCTGATATTGAAACATGGCTAGCAAACTAACAACTCATTTTCAGCCATATTAAAACTAAACTTATGATCTTTCATCCATCTAAACCTATTAACATCACATCTGACTTTTATATATTTCCTCTGTTGAAACTTGGTTATCCGATGCCCAATTAATACTCAACCCAAACAACACTAAACTACTCATCTTCCAACCCAGCAAACATGCTCAAAACAACTCTCACTTTAACATCACAGCAAAAGACAACACCACTATACACCCAACAAAACACACCAAATTGCTAGGAGTTGAAATAGACAATAAACTTTAATTTGACATTCACATATCCATGACCATAAAAAAAGTTCACAAAAAACTAGGACCATTATACAGAAATAAGCAACTTCTCACCAAAGCAGCAAATATTTCAGTAGCAAATTCCCACCTTATCTCCACCCTACTTTATGCCTCTCAAATAAATACTAGCCTAAGGCAATGCGATCTAAACAAGCTCAAGACCTGCTACAACAAAATCGCCAAATTAGCCACAGGGGCATCCTACCGTAGTCACGTCTCTGCCTTGCTGAACTGGGCTTGCTTGAACTCCCTCACCTCCTTCAGTGGTATCAACTCACACTCGCCCACAAACTAGTAAACCATCCACTAAAAGTCCCATCCCTCCAGAATCTACTCCAACCCTATCGCACCACCAGACCACTAAGATCCAGCAACAAAAATCACTTACAGGTCACTAAAGCCAATAACTCTGCTGGAGAAGCACTATTCTCTTGCACCATAGCCAGATTATGGAACTCCCTCCCACTTACAATTACCCCCATACCATCATGCACCCACTTCAAAACTTTACTAAAAGCGCACCTAAAAACATGCTGGCTATGCCCTTGCAATTCTCCCTCTAATATCACCCACCCCATCCACGCACTGCCTTTCTTTCTACCCCACTAACTACCTTGATTATAGCAAGCTTGGATGCTCATAAGCCTAACTACTTATTATACATCAGGAACTTCTTATTGCAACAATTGTTAATGTCTGTTATGTACTTCGCAGATGATAAAGATTCTAGTTGTCCACTGATGTACTACATTCTTCATCTGTAACTATGTTTGTAATTTTTAATTGCTATGTTGATCAAATTGTTAATTGCTATGTAAATCCACTGTAACTACTGTCTGTATATTTTAACTGTGGAGCTTTTCTCCCCAGGCCTCTGCTGAAAATTGACCTATGTCCAGTCGGACACTCCCGGTCAACAAATGTAAATAAATAAATAAATAAATATCACCAACAGTAAAAACACTAGGATTTTCATTTTTCCCAAACAAAACTATTAGGCATCATAATTGACAGACTAACATTTGACATACACCTTTCTAATACAATCATAAAGTTTCACAAGACAACGGGAACAATGTATAGAAACAAAAATTCTTAACAGATGCTGCAAGAATAGCCATAGCTAGAACCCACCTTCTCTCCTCACTCTTATATGCATCTCCCATATTTACCAACCTCAAAAAGTTAGAACTTAGTAAATTAGAATCATGTTACAATAAAATTGCCAAATTTGCAACAGATTCCACACATTCAACCCATCACTGTCAATCCCTAAAAAATCTTTCTTGGTTGGAACTACCTCATGTTATGAAATATAACCAATTAATAATGGCTCACTGTTTTGTACTATTTTATGCCCGATAATGCCAACATACCTTCCCTAAAAAACTTCTACAGCCCTACTCTAACATTTGTAGCCTTTGATATTCTAACAAAGACTTACTCCAAGTAACCAACGTATCCAATACAGCAGGCAGCTCTCTTTACTCTAACTTTGTTGCTAAAAAATTGGAATACCCTTCCCCATAGTATTAGATCCATAAGCAAACTTAATCATGTCAAAGTATCTCTCAAAAGACACGTATTTGAATCCTGGCTTTGCACATGTAACACTCCAGGTTAATTATTGACTTAGAATTACCTATTCAATTTGGCTGTACGTACTAACTCTGTTAAAATATGATGCTGTTGTAGTATTGCTTGAAATTTGCCAGCAAATTTAGAAAACAAAACATAGGCTATTGATTTGGAAAATGTCAGTTTATATTCCACTCCCAAAAAGGCAATGTTAACTGTAATTTTTCACATAGTAGCAAAGTAATGCTCAAGATTCTGTAACCTAGACATCAGCACTACATAGAATAAACACTGCTAGATGTACAAGTTGGTTTTGGAAAGGGCAGCGGCATCAGAGATCATATTCCCCAAATCTGTTGGATAATACAGCAAGGGAGGTCCATAAAAATACTTAACTTCTGTTAGTTGCTCTAAGGAGTTTGACTGTATGGACCCTATGAAACTAATGCAAGATCTTAGAAAAATGACCAGGCTGACCTTTTTTACCTCTTGACGAATATGTATTCAGAACAACATGCAACAGACAGACCCACCTATGGAATAACAAACAGGTCCCAGACTAGAAAAGCAGTGCAAAAAGGCCATATATTGCCATCATGCTTGTTTAAATTATATGCTGAGTAGATCATGTAAAATGGTGGATTAGACCAATTAGATGCTGGCATCAATCTTTCCAGGAGAAATATCAATAACCTCAGATATGCAGATAATATCAGTTTGATGACTATAACTCAGGCAGAGCTAAGGGCCCATTGACAAAGAGGAACGTAGAATGTGCAAAAGGGGACTTGTTGCTAAACATAAAAAAACACTACCTAAATTTATGTCACCTTGCCATACTTCTGTGCAAATAGGTGATGAAGAGGTGGAGACAGTCACAGATTTTAGCTTCCTGGGCTAAAAGGTGGTACTTGCAGGTATGAAATTAAGAGACATTTGTTTCTTATAAGGAAACATGGGCAAATCTGGATACAATTTTAAAGATTTTAAAAAGCAAATTACAACATTGTCAGCAAGGATCTGTGTAGTCAGAGATATAGTTTCCACTTCATGACGTGGTTTTAAGAGTTGCACTGTAAGTAATGCTGTGTGACTTGAGAATACTTTTGAAAATACTAGTGACTGCATATTTAAGAAAATAAACACAAGCTGTTCACTGGATGCTTTTATAGTGAAACTAAAACTAAAATGCTTACACTTATCAAGGGTATCAGAACTTGTCAGAGATTTGGGATACATGGCTAGGCTTAAAATGGCTCTTGTGGTTGCTAGCCTAGTAAACACCTATGAACACACCTATGAACCTTCTATCAACACTACTTCTCTATAAGTAGTTACATTCCTAGCTGCAACTTTCACCACAGAAGTATTACTAACTATGTACTACTTTGCCTAGGTGATTTGCCCTACTTAATTTCCTAACTAAGTTCCTATCTCTTCTCATCACTCATTAGACCCAGTATAGAGTACAGCACTCATTTTGGTATGTACCTCACAAGACATCTACAACAACTAGAGTGGCCAAAGAAATACCTCACAAAGAGGATTACATGCCTCAAACAGATGTCCTATGCAGACCGTCTCAAAAATCTCCAGCTTTACTCTGCCGCATATCGCCTACTCAGAGGCGATCTCTGCCTAACATACAAAGCTATGTCAAACCCAGAGCTGTTGGACATGCTCCACTTAAAGAAATCCCAATCCCTCCGAGCTACATGCTGTAGGGACGTAAACCTTGTCACCACAATAAAGAGAACATGCTGGAGGGATAGATTCTTGTCCCAGAGATTTCCCATACTCTGGAACAGATTACCAATCTATGTCAAACAGAGCTCTGCATTAGCACTCTTCAAGAAAAATCTTGATGATTGGATGGGAAATAGGAAATTCACCCCAGGGATCACTTCTGTGGCTCTGCTCAACAGGGGCATAGGAAAATAATTTTCTTGGGTGGCAAAAGCCAGGGTACCTTTTTGGCTAGGCTTATATAGGCCCCAGGGCGAATAGCCTAGAACCTACCTATGAACCTATGAACCTATGAACTAATGTTATGTTCCTCCACATATATAAGTTCAACCATATATTTGTCGATATTCAAGTGTTTATAGTCTTGTTCAATTTAAAAATATGTATATATTTTTAAAAATGCAAATGAATAGGCAGAAGCAAGGCTCCAGTTCTCCTGAAATTTAATGGTACCAAACACAAACACAAGCATTTCACTGACTGCTTCTTCAGGTGTATATCAAATGGAATTAAAACACCATACTTATACTATTAAGTAAAATCACATGACCTATCATTAAGCATTTAAAGCTAATGAAGATTTCAATAAAAATAAATGATAAAAACATATAAAAGCATAAAATGTGTATAAAACACAAATAAGCATATAAAATGTTAACAATTCCCATCTGCGTAAAGGCTGAGTTTTTAGGATAGGTCTCAAGGGGACATGGTCATTAAGTCCATGCCCTGTGTCTGCCCTTAGCCTTATGATCCATTCAGATCAAGTCCTTCCATCCTGGTTCTGATATCTCCTCCCCTTGGATTTTCCATACATCTCCCCACGACCATAAACTTAAATATGTGATGGTCATTTGTCTCAATAACATGTTTCGCTAGTGCATTGAATAAAGTATTTTTCTTTATATGATACAGATGTTCTCTAACTCTAAACCTAAGATGTCTGTCGGTCTTCCCAACTTTTT
>NC_056734.1:924032641-924048732 GCF_019279795.1 Protopterus annectens
TGTCAGCCTGGGATTGCTACATAAAACGGCATCTTACACCTTTTACCTAGGATGATGCCTCACTGGAAACGGGAAATGATTGACTTCAATAATTGGCTTAGTTTCTGGTGTCTTTCTAAGGGGATCCAGAAATCTGTCAGCCTGGGATGACATGACTGACAGACCTTGATACTTGGCCAGAGATGGTCATCTGTTACCCCTGGGATCTTGGCTACTGGCTATGGCTCTTGCCACCCCCATAGTGCCTTTTTTAAACAGTGTCTCAAGGACAAAACTTCTGACATAAAACTCCATCTAAAAACAACCTCAAGGTTATGCTGCTAAATGCTAGGAGTCTTAACATGAAACTGCACTCAGTGGAAGCAGTGCTCACCTTGGAAGGTGCAGACATCTATGCAGTCACGGAGACCTGGTTCAAAGCTGTGGAGAATACTCCAACCATACCAGGTTGTACATCCATCCACACGTTCAGACCACAAACTGCAGCAGTGAAAACTAAAGGAGGAGGTGTATCAATATTCATTAAAGATTCACCTCCAGACTGGTTAAACAGTATGATTCGCTGGAGATACTTCAGGTACAATTAACTGTTGGTAGGACATCTATTCAAGTCATTGCCAGCTACAGGACCCCCTCCACGAATAAGGACACCCACTCTATTCTGCTAATTTGGATCTACTTGAGTCTATCAAGATACATCCAAACACCAAGGTTTTCAGTGACTTTACCTACCCATCCACTGACTGGGTACTTTACTCGCGCTCAAACTCCCTTGCCCAAAGGTTCTTCGACTTCGTTAACTCCAATGCCCTGAACCAACTAGTTGACACCGCCACAAGGGGTGCAAACATCCTGGATCTGGTGCTTACCAATATGGGGGACTACTTCAGCACCCCCACTGTGAGGTCTTTCCTGATGAGATTTGACCGCATACCAGTCTCATTGGAAGTAACTATCACACCTAACCCCCTCCCAGCAGCAACTAGAAAATCTCTCCAAAGCAAATTATAACCTCTTACAGGAAGGTATAAACAGCTTCACTGCACCTCCCTCCTCAGATGGAGCTGGCAACTATGCAGAGCTTTGCACCAGTGCTTTATACAACAACTGTATAACTGCATTGACTCAGCTGTACCTGATAGGACCAAACAAGCTCCTCAAGGAACAGCAAATCTGCCTGGTGGACAACTTCCATTAACCGGCTTTACAATAAGAGGAAGAAATTGCTGTCTAAGAGTAAAAAGGAGCACGAGCCCTAAACTAGAAACACTACCTCCTCAGTTTAAACAAGCAAATAAGACTTCTTGTGAAGTCCTCCAATGCAAACTATGAATCCAAATTAGCTTCCTCAACTAAGAACAACCATAAGGCATTCTTTAGTTACATCCATGACCTAAAAGTAAAGGTACAGATTTGAGCTGAACTGCTAGTTAATGACACCACATATAGTGAGCCTGTGGACATAGCCAACCTGTTGGCTGACAGGTTCTGTGAAAACTTAACTCCTCTGCCCCGCCACACGTACCCCATGACGTCTGTACCACTTATCCCCTACCTTGTATCTCTAAAGAGCAGGTCGTAAACGCCCTCTCTAAGGCCAAAACACAGCATCTGTGGGACCTGATGGCATCCCAGGCTGCATCCTACATGGCCTCCAACAAGAATTAGCAACACCATTGGGTACTCTTTTCAGTCTAAGGACTGGCTTCATCCCAGCTGAATGGAAAATGACCACTGTTATTCCCTTGCACAAAGGTGGTGCCTCCACCGACCCCAGGAACTATAGACCTATTAGTCTGACTAGCCTTATCTGCAAGGCCATGGAGCAAATCATCTCCCTTATCAACAAAGCTATAGGTAATCTCCAAACACTAGATCCTACTCAGTCTGGATTTGTCAAAGGGAGATCATGCCACTTAAACCTGGTGGATTTCTTCGAGACAGTCACCAAGGCCTTGGACGAGGGAAAATCTGTGCATACAGCCTACCTAGACTTAGCCAAGGCTTTTGACACTATCCCTCACACAGGCATCATTGACAAAATCATCCAGCTAGGTATCAATCCTTACATCATTAGATGGGTCACTAGCTGGCTCACTGATAGAGCACACATAGTCAAAATACGGGAAATCCACCTCCAACAGCAGACCTGTAAACAGTGGTCTTTTACAGGGATCAGTCCTGGGACTTGTATTGTTTGGAACCGTTTTCTCCAAAGTACAAGCAAAAACTAAAGGTCTGTGGCTGGCAAAGTTTGTTGATACCTGCAAACTGGGAGCGCTCATAGAATCTCTAAATGATGTCAACATCCTACAAGAGGGTCTTACACAAACAAATGCTTGGTGGCAAAGTCATGGCCTTAAACTCAATGCAAACAATGTATTATCACCCTTTTCAGTAAGAGAAAGGTTTCTGATAACAATCAATAGCAACACCCTAAGTATGCACTCAGTGGTGGGAGACTGGGGCACACAGGTTGACAGCAATCTTACCTTTGATCACCATGTCTTCATAGTAGTAAGAAGGGCATTCTATACTGCTCATCTCATAAGTAAGGGCACTGCCTTCAGAAAAAAAAGAAGTTATAATCTTCCTGTACTCTTCCTTCATCAGGCCAATAATTGAGTACAACACCCCTTTTGGTATGCACCTTTCCAAACACCTGCAGCAACTGGACAGACCACAAAGTTTCCTCACAAGGAAAATTTAAGGTCTTCATCATCTGACCTACATTGATCAATTGAAATCACTGTCAATTTATTCTGTTTCATACAGACTACTCAGAGGTGATTGCTGCCTTGCATATAAGGCAATCTCTGACTCTGCTTTACTGGAAATGCTGCATATCTGCAAGTCAAATGGTACATGGGTTACTCACTCTAAAGGCCTTAGCCTGGTACATGACATTAATAGAACCTACTGGAGGGACAGATACGTTTACCAGAGGTTACCACACCTTTGGAACATACTCCCACTTCATGTCAAACAGAGCACCTCACTTGCCCTTTGCAAACGAAATCTGGACGATTGGATGGGTAACTGTAAATCACCCGAGTTGTTCACCTGTGTCCCTATTGGACAGATTCAATAGGTGCTGATCATGGAAATAAGGGTAGAACTTGATTAGGCTTGTAAGGGCCCTAAAGCCATTAGCCTAGTAACTTCCTGTGATCCTATGAATATGCAATAAAATCTAGAAGAGTTAGGATTTTTGCTTGGAAATGCTTACATAGATATGTTTATACCCCAACTAGACTCCAGAGAACTTTTCCTCATTTAGACCGCAAATGTTGAATGTTTGACAGGGAAGAAAGAGCTAATTAGGAACATACTTTCCTGGAGTGTGGTGAGTTGGAGGACTTTAAGGATTCTTTGCAGCACTGTTGGTGATGCTGGGTTGGCAGATTGGTGTGACAACGGAAATGATTTTTCTGAGCTAGGATATAGAACTGCCTAGACATAGTAAGGCCTTGCTGAGTCTAAATATGATAGCTGACAAAAAAGTAATTACTAGAAAATGGAAATCAGACTCTAAACCAACTGGAATATTTATATGGGTAGGAGCAAATTTCATAGGAAAAATGGGAAATGTGGGATCAACACATGGAGGGGAGGAACGAGTTTAAAAAAAGACAGGGTTTGAATAAGCTAACAATGACTGAATATGTTAAAAGTGATGTATAATGTAATGTTACAGTCGTGTTGGCATGGTTTGGAATGTATAATGATTGCAACTGAGATTACGTCACTATGGTTTATTTTCATTTATATAAATGTAACATGGCCTATGTCATACATGATAATTTAATAAAGATATTTCTTGTTAAAAAATATATGCTTTGGAGGAATGAGATTTAAAAGAAGGCAGGAACTGAATGAACTAATGTAATGGTTGACAGTGATTGGATATATTATAACGTATAATGCTTGCAGCTACAATTCTGTCAGCATGGTTTGTAATGGGTAATGTTTGCAACTGAGATTGTGTTGGCATGGTTTATTTTCATTTACTTAAATGTTATATAAATGTAAGATTGCCTATGTCATACATGACAATTTAATAAAGATGTTTCGTGTTTAAAAAAACAGGGAATATGGGGCTGGAATTTATTGGAAAAAAACAGGTGAAAGAACCAAGGTATTGGGAGCAAATAATTAGACAGGGAAAGGTAATACAATGGGAAGAGGCAAATAATTTATTTGGACTACAGGACAGAGATTGCTTTTCCTATCAAGGACTGATATCAGGCAGTACACTAAGTAACACCTTGTTTCTAGCTCTCCCAGTGTGAAAACAGAAATTTAGCAGAGAAGGCCAGTAGACGTGTGTTTGTGGGTAAATTTCAGTAACTGGCTAGTAAGTACACTGCCTGGATGCCAGGAATAATGAAATACAAAAAGACCTGGAAAAAATCAGCTACAAAAAGTGAGAAAGAAACATGGACTAGGGAGAGTTCTGCAGCTGTTCAGGAAAAAGCAATGCATCCTTCAGGCATGACTTCCAATAATCTACAGGATGATATAAGACAAATGCATACAGACCTGGTTACAATAAACAAAACATTGATGGGGTATATTAACACAAACAAGCTGGAACAAATGGAAGAAGCTTTAAACAGATATTCAGATGAGATGATAAGGCTGCAAAAATCAGAGGGTGAAATGAAGAAAAGGCTGGCTGAATATGAGACTGCTCAGGAAGAGATGTTTTAAAAAAAGAATAGAATTACAGGACAGAGCACGTAGGGAAAACTTGAGATTTTCAGCTATACCACAGAAGCTGGAAGGAACAGACTGCATTAAATTTATGAAAACACTAATAAGCAACTGGACTGGTAGTCCATAGCAGGACTTATTAATAGAATGGGCACATTGTGTGCATGCTCCAAATCTAGCTATAAGAAAGCAACCTAGACCTTTAAGAGTAAGGATGCAATCCAACCAGCAGAAAGAGTTGATTTTGTCAAAACTGTGGCAGAAGGACAAAATACTAAAAGTGGGAGACAGCAGAGTGTGGAGAATGATTACTCATTGTACATCAGGCAAAAGCTTAGTAAATTCATCTCTCTATTTAAGGAATGTTGAGACACAAGTGTAAGACTCAAACTGCTGTATCCACCTGTCTTCAAGGTATTCTTCCCTGGAGGGACAAAATCATTTTTTGATGAAGTGCATGCTAAGGAAGAAATACAAAAGTTTGTCCAACAAAAACTGAGCTGTGAAACAGAAGGAGATTTGGCTTCTTCCTCCTCTGGTAATAAAAACCAGAAAGAAAGACTGCACCTGTAAAATCTTTTCCAGACTTTCAATGAAAAATTTTGGAGAAAAGGAAGGGACCATGACAGTTGACTAGAAGAATCAAGAGTATGTTTGAAATAAAGCAGAGGCAGGATTTGGGTGATGGAGAAGAACAATAATAAAATCAGTAACTTAATGTGGGATTACAATGCAATAATTAGATTTGTAGGGATACTACTATAAACAGGTGCTTTTGTTTTTCCTTGTTCACCCTTCTCTCTCTTCTTGGTTCAGTTTTGGGAAATATAGGCACTGCAATGAAAAAAAAATGAGGAGGGGAGGAGATGGGTGGAGAGCAGAAGGGTCTGGTTAAGAGAGTATGACAAATGAAAAATCAGTGTGAGTTTTCCCTTGCATAGGGAAATGGTATTATCCAGTAACAAGTTTATTATAAAGCATGTAAATGATAAGAATATTGAATATTGACAGGCTTTTCTTCTGATAAACAAGGTATTCAGCAGCTTTGTGTCTGGTTTGCATGTCACTAGAAGACAATCTGAAAGAGAAATGACTTGGAGAAAGTGTTTACTTAAAGCATTCAAGTGTTTTCTCAACTGGAGGAGTTATAAAGATATAAAATAAATCAAGTAGCACTTACAAATAGAACAGTCGGTACCACGCGTCTTAGCATGACTAATTTTTCTTTTTGGTTAACTTTAGCCCGTTTGTGCAGCTATCAACTTAGAACTTATGGTCTTATTAGGAAGCAAAAACTTCAATATTTGAAGATGTACATAGTTTTATGTGTTACTGTAAAGTTGATCGGTTTTAGGGCTTTTTTTTGGGGGGGGGGGGGTTGTTCTGTTTGAGGGCTTTCAAAAAAACAAAAAAAAATTATGTAAGATGTGACATAGGTGCAAATGGATATGGCATGAAACAACTGTATAAAAGACCAACCTGCCGAACAATATATACATGTAACATAAAAGTTGGAACAAGACATTTAGCAAAAGAGCGGTTATGTATAAAAAGTGGCAATAATAACTACATAAGAACATTATGCTTTCTGTAATGTATTTCAATCTAAATGGTCTTACAGATAAATATAAAAAAGAAAGAGTAGTGAACTATATTAAAAATGTAGCGTGCAAATAGCTATACTACAGGATACACACTTGGAAAGAACAGAACATGAGAATTTGATAAAGAAAGGTTTTTCCGGATGGTTATTCAGCAGAATATCTGAGTCAAAGGAAAAGAGCAGTGCTTATATTAAGTGCATCAGGAGCTCTAATAATGATAGAAGGGGAAAATATAACAATGGAAGATACACAGTGCTAAGTGGTTACTGGCTAGGGAGGAACATTACACTGGCATGCATTTACATCCTCCCTAAAACTGCTATAATGGAGCTTAAAAAAATTCTGGGAGAAGGAATATTACTTATAGGTGGAGTCTGGAATTTGTTTTGCAACACTGAAGATGTGTCGGGGGCTTAGAAGGGAAATTATAACAAGGGAGAGTCGATTTTTGAAGACATTTATGAAAATGTTTGGCATGGAAGATGTGAATTCAGTACTAGGAGTTCGGAGTGAATTTACATATTACTCACCGAGATACAAAAACTGGGCTAGGCTAGATAGATTTTATATCTCACAGGTACATGTGCATTTAAGTGAAGGTCTTGAAACGCACCCAATAACTATTTCAGATCATGCATCAATAATAACTAAAATAAAAACGCAAAGTAATGAAATGAAAATGAGAAAATGGCGCTTCCCCACCTACCAGTTGAAAAGAGAGGAATTTAAGGAATGGGTTATGGAATTAACTCAAAAGCGACTAGAGAAGATAGAATTATCTTCTGAAACATAGCTAAGGAGTTGGATACAATTAAAGTGGAGTTTAAAACTAGGTTGGAAATAAAAGAAATGAAGATATGGTTAAACAGTAACAAGAATTATTTAGAGGGATTGACAAATGTTAAAGTATTGCAAAATAAAGGGAATTTCTCAGAACAAAAAATGGAGCAACTGCAGAATGCTAAACAGAAAATAAGGGATTACCTCGATAATGTGCACAAGCTTAGAAAGATTGCTGTTAAGAAATAAGAAGTTATGTACTCACCATAACGTTCCATCTGAGTAGGTAGACTTCATTTGTCTGCAACCTTTGGGAATCAGATCCGACCTTGGATCTGAGCCGGCAATCTTTCATAGCTTAGATCCGAGCTCCTAGCTCCTCCCCTTCACCCATAATCCCCTGCCAACCCTGACTGACCTCAGATCAAGTTTGCCCATAACCAATAAGGCTGAAAAAGGAAACTAACTAACTTCCTTAAAGGGCAGAGTAAAAACCTCTGGCCAAATAACATCCGAAGGTCAGGGGGAAGGAGGGTGGGACGGTTGCAGACAAATGAAGTCTACCTACTCAGATGGAACGTTATGGTGAGTACATAACTTCTTAATCTGAAGTAGTTAACTTCATTTGTCAGCAACCTTTGGGACAGAGTCCCCAGCTACCTGTACCTTGGGCAGCCTTCATGGAAGGATGTTCCGGAGCACTGCAGAGCCAAAGGATGCTCTCCCTCTAGAGATAATATCCAATTTATAATGGTTGATGAAGGTATGAGGTGAAGCCCAAGTGGCTGCTGAGCAAATATCATCCAGGGGTACTCTAGACCGAAAGGCAGCAGAAGTAGACATGGACTGAGTAGAGTGGACACAGACTCCCTGAGGTGCGGGCCTGCCAGAACTTTCATAAGCCAAAAGGATGCATCGTGAAATCCACCTCGACAAGGTGACCTTCGACACAGATTTACCCAAGTTAAATTTGGCAAAGGAGACGAATAACTGGTCGGATTGTCTATGACCAGCCGTTCTATGAATGTAAAAACGCACCTGTCTATGCACGTCTAAAGAATGCAGTTTGTATTCTCCTTTGTTATGGTATTCAGGAAAGAAAACTGGCAGATTAATAGATTGGTTAATATTTGCCTCGGAAGCAATCTTAGGAAGGAATGAGGGATTGGTCCTGAGGTAAACCCTATCCTTGTGGAAGGTCAAGTAAGGAGGTTTTACACATAGGGCTTGAAGTTCAGAAACCCTCCTAGCTGAAGTAATAGCGAGAAAGGCGGTTTTCCATGACAAATGTTTGAGATCAGCTGAAGCTGCAGGTTCAAAGGGGGAGCTGTCAAGGCCTGAAGTACTAAAGTCAAATCCCAGGAGGCACTACTTCCTTTATTGGAGGTCTGAGTAGGAAGGTGCCCTTCAGAAAGGTCTTACATAACCGTGGTGATCAATGGACCCAGTTCATGTCCCATTAGTAATGAGAGATAGCTGCTAGTTGAACTTTGACTGTGGAACAGCTAGCCCGTGATGAAAAAGCCCTGAAAGGAAATCCAAGGCGGCGGGCAACAGAGCTGTGAAAGGGTCTAGGTTCTGACGCTCCGCCCAAGTAGCGAAACGTCTCCATTTACTCTTATAGACTTTCCTAGTAGTGGGCTTGTGTGCTGCTACTAGGATAGCTTTAACTGGGGAGGAGATACCGGGAGTCCTAGCTATGAGTGGAACTGGGGCAACCAAGCCATAAGCTTGAGATTGTCCAGGTTCGGGACTGGGAGGCCTAGGGGGTGGGAAATCAAATCCGGAGGATCTAGAATCCAAGGCGGATTCACCAGATGAGACCAGAGGTAAGGGAACCAAGCTTGATGAGGCCAGAATGGGGCAATGAGGATCATTTTGCTCCTCAACCGACTGGCTTTCTGTAGAAGCTTCAGCATCAGAGGTAGAGGAGGGAAAGCATAGAGTAGACCGGGAGGCCAAGCATGCACCAGTCTCTCGGGGAATTCCCGGTGGGGGGAATTAGAGCGAAGTAGCTGTTGCATTTCGTGTTTGAAGGAGAGGTGAAGAGATCGCAACAGGGTTGTCCCCATACGGCAAATATCCGCTTCGCTACCTGGGGATTGAGAGACCACTCATAAGGAGACAGTATGGTGTGACTGAGTTTGTCCACCAGGATGTTGGACCATCCCAGAATGTGCGTTGCAATAAGAAAGCGGTTGGTGGAGATCGCCCATTCCCACACTCTCATAGCTTCTTGACAGAGTGGGTAGGACCTGGTTCCCCCCTGTTTGTTGATGTACCAGACCATCGACATGTTGTCTGACTGAACTGCAACTATTCCTGTAGGAAGAAGGCTCTGAAGTGCTTGCAACGACAACAGCACTGCCCTCATCTCTATAACATTTATATGCAATGAGGTCTCTGTATCGTTCCACGTGCCTTGGACCGTCCTGACCGCATAATGCCCCCCCCCCACTTGAGGCGAGAGGCGTCCGTGGTCACTGTGGCGAGTGGAGGGGCCATGGAGAAAGGGAAACCTGACCACAAAACACTCGTACACTTAAGGGAATAATAAAAAGATTTAAAAACTCTCACAAAACTCTCACAAGACCCTACGAAACCAGGAGCTCAAAAACCTAGCTGCTGACAAGAAGCGCGGCTAACTAGATCGGAGGTCAGTCAGGGTTGTCAGGGGATTATGGGTGAAGGGGAGGAGCTAGGAGCTCGGATCTAAGCTATGAAAGATTGCCGGCTCGGATCCGAGGTCTGATCCGATTCCCAAAGGTTGCTGACAAATGAAGTTAACTACTTCAGATCTGGTTTTTATAAGAATTCTAGAGCACAAAAACTTCTAGCACAACAACTCAGGCAACAAAAAGTGGAAAGGGCAGTCAACAAGCTTAGGGAGCCTATAACAAGGAATATAACAAGGGACCCTGTCAAAGTATTAAAATATTTTGGAAATTTTATGAAAATGTGTATAAAGCAGAGAAATATGGAAATCATGAAAAGGTATAAATGGAAATGTTTATGGAAGAATTAAATATGCCAAGGTTAGAGGGAGATGAGGCTCAATTACTAACAGGATAGGAAGGGACAAGATAAAAATGGCTATATATAACCAATCTACAGGAAAGTCCTCAGGAATAGATGGTGTTCCTGTGGAAGTTTGGAAGCTAGGAGGGAAAAAAAACTAAAAGATTTGGAAGGTTTTATTTAATAATATTTTAAGAGGAGAAGTACCAACATCCTGGAAGAAGGTGGTGGTAACAGTAATAACTAAAGATGGTAAAGGTCCATCGGATCCAGCTTCATTTCAATACTAAACTATGACTATAAAGTGTTCATGTCTATAATGGCTAAAAGAATAGCAAAAGTGATACGAAAATTGATAGATATGGATCCTGTGGTTTTGTGGAGAGGATGCAAACATTTGACAATATTAACAGAACACAGATGATCCAGAGGGAAGCAGAATGTAAGAAAATAACACTTTTATTGGTGGGTGTTGATGCAAAGAAATCATTTGACAGAGTAGACTGGGACTTCAAGAGCAAGGCAATGGAAGCATTTCCTTTCTCTGATACAATTATAAGGTTGATTAGAAGAATATATGAGGGAATATATCAGTAGAGCATATAAAATATTGCATGAAAATTAGAAAAATCAATCAGAGGAGCTTAGAAAGGAATGGGAACAGAGAATGGATAAGCAATTCAGAAAGAGACAATGGGAGGATATATGTATCTCTCTCAAATATGCAACAAAGTCTAGAAGATTTAGGATCTTTGCCTGGAAATGTTTACATAGGTATTTTTATACCCCAAGTAGACTCCAAAGAATTTTTCCTGAGGTGGACAGCAAATGTTGGAGGTGTGACGGGCTAGAAAGAGGTAGCTGGGAACATATTTTTTGGGAGTGTAATGAGCTTGCAGACTTTTGGGAGTCCATGCAGGCCGTTCTGTCGGAAATGCTGGGTGAGCAGACTGGACTGACTAGGGAGATGATTTTTTTTTTTTTGAGTTATGCTGTAGAATCGTAATTGCCTAGACATAGTAAAGACTTGCTGTGTCTAATTATGGTGGCTGCCAAAAAAGTAATTAGTAGGAAATGGAAATCAAAGTCTAAACCAAGTTTACTAGAAGTAGTGAATATAGTAACAGAGATAAAACAACTGGGATTGGGACCTTTTGAAAAGGGAAGAAGCAAACTACATAGGAAAAAATGGGAATTGTGGGAACAATATATGCAGAGCAGGAATGAGGTTTAAGAGGCAGGATTTAAATGAGCCATATAATGCTTAACTGGAAATGACTGGATGGTTTATAAGTGATGTATAATGTTTACAACTACAATTGTTTCAATGATGTCTGTGATGTAAACTGCAACTAAATTGATATCATTTTATATGTTTTTCATTTATATAAATGTAAGATTGCCTTCATCAAATGTATAAATTTAATAAAGATGTTTGGGTGGAAAAAAGGACTGATATCAGGGTATAGGCAAAGAAATGGGGGGGGGGGGATTCTAAACGATAGACCAGCACTGGTAGAGTTTCTAACAGAATCTAGAACAGATGCTGTCTTTAAAAACTGAATATATATTGCATGTTAACTATAAGAATCAATCAGAGGAGGTTAGAAATGATTGGGAAGAGAGTTTGGATAAGAAATTCACAAAGAAGCAATTGGAGGATATATGTATGTCTCCCAAATATGCAACAAAGTCTAGAAGATTTAGGAACATTGCCTGGAACTGTTTACATGTGTATTTTTATACCCCAAGTAGACTTCAAAGAATTTTGCATCAGGTAGACAGCAGATGTTGGAGGTGTGATGGGGAAGAAAGAGGTAACTGGGAACATATTTTCTGGGAGTGTAATGAGTTGACATACTTTAAAGATTCCAATACAGAATCAAAATTGTCTAGACATAATAAGGTCTTGTTGAGTCTAATTATAGTGGCTGCCAAAAAAGCTGTTACTAGAAAATGGAAATCAAAGTCTAAACGAACTTTATTAGAAGTATTGAATATAGTAACAGAGATAAAACAACTGCAATTGGGATCTTTAGAAAAGGGTAGGAGCAAATTACATAGGAAAGTTTTTGAACAGTGGAGTAAAAGCTATCCACACTCTTCTTGTCCATCATGTAATATCATAGCATGCACTGGAAGGAGGTGCTTGCACTCCTGAATATAGGAATTGGGAAATAACGCCGAGTTATAGAAAAAGAGAGTAAATCCCAACAATTACCCACTAAAGAGGGCTTTCAAAGTCAGACTTGTTTATTAAAAAATAGTCTGGCCTGGTATTGCCCAGTGCTGCACCTGTGCAATGTTTATCAAAAGTGTGGATTGCTTTAATGGCTGATATTTATATGTATGTGTTAATGTCATTTCATCCCAGGAGCCTTCTTGCTGAGTGCAGTGATTTAAGATATTAAAGCAAATGTCGGCAGCCACAAGCAGGACTTATCCTAACTAGGTTTATAGGTATTTGCTCTACAGTAAATGATATCCTCAAGTGAAAAGCCGACAAATCTTATACATACATGTCTTGGAAAGAATGGGACAAAAATTAAGTAGTCAAGCTTGCATATTACAAAGCACTTCTGGAAGAAATAAAAATCAGCACATGGGTTTAGGTACTGAAGGAAAGTAGAAAAATAGAGATGCACAGAATGGACCTGCCTTACCTTATGAAACTGAAAAAGACCCAATATATCTCATTATTGCTGCGGAAGTGGAAAAAATCTAGGAAAGTCAGAGATATTCTCATGTGGCTTAGTCTTACAGTAATACATTAAAAGCAGGCAAGCGAGTCACTAATTATGCATGTTATCATATTCATCTGTGATCATCAAGACATCTGGTTAACAGGAAAGTATGGAGTTCATCCTCTTTTCTACTAAGAAGAGGAGTGGAACAGAGACAAACAGAATCTTGAAGAGTAAAGGCTTGTTTTTGACAATGTGGAGGTTCTGTGGTCAGATCACTAACTCATAGCTCCAAGGTCTGGAGTTCGATCCTGACTTTCAGACATTGTCTAAGGGAAATAAGCATGTTCGTCCAGTGTGTAAGTTTTCACTGTGTACTCTAGATTTCTTCCATTTCCAAAAACATGATAGCTGATTGCATTCTCCAAGCTGTCTCCATACATTCTACATATTCTTGTCATTGTGAATCAAGTCATGGCTGAAAAAGGTTTGTGAACCAGTTCAATTACCCCACTAACAAATAAGTAGACAAGCAGACAAAATTACATAGATAACTCTACACAAGAACACTGGAAAATGGCAAGCAGGGCATTCTTATAACAGATAAACTAAGTCTACTGCACAAAAGCCTACAAAAACAGAAAAGCTTGGTAAAACAGATGGAATGATGTGAATCTTAATGTCAAAATGTAAAAACAGAATGATGGTAGTGTCTGCAGATGAAGATGGGGGTGAGACACTGGTATAACGTGTGGATTACCTATTGGTATACTGGCTCAATTCAAACAATCACTGAATGGGAGAGACAAGCACAGACTGGATGAAATCTAGACAAATTAAAATGGATCATCAAAACCAAAAGGGTGGGCATCTGAGTTAACGACCTGTGAAGGATTCAGGCTGAAGTTAAAAAAAGAACTACAGCTCATGAAAGTCAATGGAGTGAGGCATGATAATCTCATTTTTCAAGATGATAATGTGCTGAGCAGCAAGACTACGCCAGAGATCAGTTTCAAGGCATCTTAAGAACATCCAGCTGTGTAACCAAAAGGGCAAGATATACACAAAAATAACAAAGTAGAGTTCACTTTTTAACTTTTTTGCACAAATGCAAAAAGTTTTAATCGACCATGACATGATCCTACTGCATATGTTTTCAATCTGTCTTCTTTCATCAGACATCCTGTTAATCAAACTAACAAAACTTAACCAGCAGCTCTACTTTATGAATGAGACTTCCTGTTTCAGAGGAAGACTTTCAAGAACTCATGGCAAAATATGCAATACTGGATTTTGTTGTTCATGCCTAAAAACAAGCACATTCAGACTCTCTGAGATTTGCTTTCTAAGTGGAAATCATGTGCATCAAAATTAAACTACAGTTTTGGAAGAAATATTTACCATAACATTAAATGCTCTAAAACAGCACTGTTGCAATAGCGTAAGTTTTACGAGTCCTACCCCACTGCAACCAACCAACTTCCAAAAGTTGAGTGCATATTCCACATACTCCAACTGTTAGGAGCTTCAGCAAAGCTTTGTAAAAAAGACAGCTGGAGCTTGAAAAGTTTCAGAGCTTTTTTTAACACTAAAAAGAGAGATCTGGCCTGTTTCGTTGAGCTCCAAAAAAAAAAAAAAAAAAAAAAAAAAAAATACAGCTGGAGTGTGAAAAACATCAGAACACTTTTTGCCTATGTGGGAGATAAAAGCCCTGAAGAACTACGCTACAAACCAAATCAAACATTAGCTATATGCAAAGAAAAATCCACAATCAGGCAACACCGAAAATAAAAGCAATGAAAGGACACAGGAAAAATTGGAGGCTGCTGCAACAGCGATCTGTCAGAGCATCTGTTATGGTAAGATTCACTTACACAACTGTACCCTGTTCAAACACAGATCACTGTTGCTGTAGCCCAAGCTAAATGGGTAGATTACCATAGCTTAGGGAAGAAAAGGACAAAAAGGCAGGAGGTCAATACACAGACTCAAGGAACCCTTGGACAATGGTCCTAGCAAAGCCTGTTCTGGACCAGGAGAAGAAATCCAGTTTGCAGTGCTTTGTAAAAGTGTACACAAAGGACCATGCTGTTACCTCTAGAATATATCTGGATTGCACCCCTTTCCACAAAGCCACAGAAGAAGTCAAAGCCATTGTGAAATGTGCTGTAACTCTGTCTGGAAGTGGCTTATTATGCTGAGGGTAACAAAAGGAGACAGCATGATGAACCACCTGGAATGGTTTCCTCTGAAATTACTGGTCCTTTCTTCTTACCTTCAGAGGAGACAAAGTGCTGATCAGCTTTCCTGACGGCTCAAGTTTTGTCTACACAGCATCTGAGCTGCCTGTGGACTTGTAGAGCATAAAGGATCCTTTCACCCTTGTTCTTTGGTTCAGGAAGGAAAATGGGGAGATTAGTCTGGCTTAAATTAAACCCTGAAACCACTTTAGGCATAAAGGTGGGGTTTGTTCTAAAAGAAAACCCGGCCCTGTGGAAAACAAGGGAGGGTTGACTCACCATAAGAGCTTCTAACGCAGATACTGTCTTACCAAATATTAGAGCAATGAGTAGAAATGTCTTCCAAATTAAAAACCTCAATTCAGCCTCACAAGTTGGTTTAAATGAAGACACAGTAAATTTATCATCACAAAGTTCAGATCTCAAGGAGGAGCCATCTGTTTTCTAAGTGGACACGTATGTAATACCCCTTTCAAACACTGTTTAACTTGCATTATTAGAAAGGGGGAATCCAACGATAGACAAGTTGAAATGGCCAAGAAATGTACCTTGATAGAGGAAAACAAAAGGCCATTGGACAGTAACTCACACAAATAATCAAGAATCAGAGGTGTCCAAGATTGAAGGGGATGCTGTTTCAACTGGCACCAACTAGAACATCTTTTCCACTTGCACATACGTGATTTTATAGTAGCAGGTTTTCTTGCCTGCTTCAGTAGTTGCTGCACATCCTCAGAAAAAAGGTGCCTAAAAAGTATCAATGTTCCATTACCCAGGCAGTTAACTGAAGTGTTTCTAGACTGGGCTGTTTCAAACTCCATTTTCTCCTGTTTGAGTAAATCTCGTCTGTGGGAAAACTTGTGTTAACTGCCCTTGGCCAAAATGAAAAGAAAGGACAACCACTGTTGCCTTGGCTATAAAGGAGTAATCACTGTAACTAGGCAATTCCTCCATGGGTAGAAAAACCACTCCAATGTTTAAGGATTTAAAGAATTCCTTTTTTTCCATGGGAGTAAAAGATCACATTTCCAAGGGTGGTTCAATTTTTG
>NC_056734.1:924049232-924064871 GCF_019279795.1 Protopterus annectens
GGTATTTTTAAACCCCTTTGGCTTTTTTATAACAACCCTTCCTGCCTATGTACCTGCTCTATAACAACCCTTCCTGGCTCTGTACCTGCTCTATAACAACCACTCCTGTCTATCTGCTCTATAACAACCCTTCCTGGCTATGTACCTGCTCTAGAAGAACCCCTACTGGCTCTGTACCTGCTCTATAACAACCCTTCCTGGCTATATACATGCTCTATGACAACCTTTCCTGGCCTGGCTATGTACCTGCTCTATAACAATCCTTCCTGCCTATGTAACTGCTCTATCACAGCCCTTCCTGGCTATGTACCTGCTGTATAACAACATTTCCTGGCCATATACCTTCTCTATAACAACCCTTCCTGGCTATGTACCTGTTCTATAACAACACTTCCTGGCTATCTACCTGCTGAATAACTACCCTTCCTGCCAGTGTACCTGCTCTATATCAATTGTTCCTGGCTATGTACCTGCTCTATAACAACCCTTCCTAGCTCTGAACCTCCTCTATAACAACCCTTCTGGCTATGTACCTACTCTATAACAACCCCTCTTGGCTATGTACCTGCTCTATAACAACTCTTTCGGGCTGTGTACCTGCTCTATAACAACCATTTTTGGCTGGGTACCTGCTCTATAACATACCTTCCAGGCTGTGTACCTGCTCTACAACATCCCTTCCTGGCTGTGCACCTGCCCTGTAACAACCCTTCCTGGCTATGTACATAGGTTCATAGGTTCATACTAGGCTATCTTGCCCTAGGGCATTATAAGCCTAGCCAGAGTGTATGTGGCTTTCACCACCATGAGAATATATACCCATTAGCTGTCCAGCAGTGACACAGAGATGATTCCCGGGGTAAACCTAAGATCTCCCATCCACTCGTCAACAACCCTTTCTGGCTATCTACCTAATCAATAACAGCTCTTCCTGCCTTTGTACCTGCTCTATAACAACCCTTCATGGCTATGTACCTGCTGCATAACAACCCTTGCTGGCCATGTACCGGCTCTAAAAAAACACTTTCTGGCTATGTAACTGCTCTACAACAACCCTTCCAGCCTATGTACATGCTCTATAACAACCCTTCCTGGCTATGTAACTGCTCTACAAAAACTCCTCCTGGCTATGTACCTGCTGTATAACAACACTTCCTGGCTATGTACCTGCTCTATAACAACCCTTCTTAGCTGTGTACCTGCTCTACAAAAACCCTTCTTGGCTGTGTACCTGCTCTATAACAAACCTTCCTGACTATATACCTGCTAGATAAAAACCCTTGCTGGCTATGTACCTGCTCTATAACAACCCTTCCTGGCTGTGTACCTGCTCTATAACAACCCTTCCTGGCTGTGTACCTGCTCTATAATATCCCTTCCTGGCTGTGTACCTGCTCTATAACAACCCTTCCTGGCTATGTACCTGCTCTATAACAACTCTTCAGGGCTATGTACCTGCTTTATAACAACCCTTCCTGGCTATGTACCTGCTCTATAACAACCCTTCCTGGCTATGTACCTGCTCTATAACAACCCTTCCTGGCTATGTACCTGCTCTATAACAACCCTTCCTGGCTGTGCACCTACCCTATAACAACCCTTGTTGGCTATGCATCTGTTCTATGACAAACCTTACGGGCTATGTACCTGCTCTATAACAACCCTTCCTGTCTATGTACCTGCTCTATAACACCTCTTCCTTGCTATGTACCTGCTGTATTACAACCCTTCCTGACTATGTAATTGCTCTATAACAACCCTTCCTGGCTATGTACCAGCTGTATAACAAACTTCCTGGCTAGGTACCTGCAGTATAACAACCCTTCCTGGCTATGTAACTGCTCTGTAACAACCCTTCTTGGCTATGTACCTACTCTATAACAAGCCTTCCTGGCTGTGTACCTGCTCTATAGCAACCCTTCCAGGCTTTGTACCTGCTCTACAACAACCCTTCCTGACTATGTGCCTGCTTTATAACAACCCTTCCTGGCTACGTACCTGCTCTATAACAACTCTTCCTGCCTAACTACCAGCTCTATAACATCCCTTCCCTGCTATGTCCTGCTCTATATCAACCCATCCTGCCTATGTACCTGCTCTATAACAACCCTTCCTGGCTATGATCCTGCTCTATAGCAACCCTTCCTGCCTATGTATCTGCTCTATAACAACCCTTCCTGGCTATGTACCTGCTGTATAACAACCCTTCCTGGCTATGTACCTGCTCTATATCAACCCTTCCTGGCTATGTACCTGCTCTATAACAACCCTTCCTGACTATGTACCTGCTCTATAACAATCCTTCCTGGCTCTGTACCTGCTCTATAACAACCATTCCTGTCTATCTGCTCTATAACAACCCTTCCGGGCTATGTTCCTGCTCTTTAACAACCCTTCCTGGTTCTGTACCTGCTCTATAACAACCCTTCCTGGCTATATACATGCTCTATGACAACCTTTCCTGGCCTGGCTATGTACCTGCTCTATAACAATCCTTCCTGCCTATGTACATGCTCTGTAACAACCCTTCCTGGCTATGTACCTGCTGTATAACAACCCTTCCTGGCCATATACCTTCTCTATAACAACCCTTCCTGGCTATGTACCTGTTCTATAACAACACTTCCTGGCTATCTACCTGCTGAATAACTACCCTTCCTGCCTGTGTACCTGCTCTACATCAATTGTTCCTGGCTATGTACCTGCTCTATAACAACCCTTCCTGGCTCTGAACCTCCTCTATAACAACCCTTCCTGACTATGTACCTGCTCTATAACAACCCCTCTTGGCTATGTACCTGCTCTATAACAACTCTTCCAGGCTGTGCACCTGCTCTATAACAACCATTTTTGGCTGGGTACCTGTTCTATAACATCCCTTCCAGGCTGTGTACCTGCTCTACAACATCCCTTCCTGGCTGTGCACCTGCCCTATAACAACCCTCTACAACATTCCTTCCTGGCTATGTACATGCCCTATAACAACCCTTTCTGGCTATCTACCTAATCAATAACAGCTCTTCCTGCCTTTGTACCTGCTCTATAACAACCCTTCATGGCTATGTACCTGCTGCATAACAACCCTTGCTGGCCATGTACCGGCTCTAAAAAACACTTCCTGGCTATGTAACTGCTCTACAACAACCCTTCCTGCCTATGTACATGCTCTATAACAACCCTTCCTGGCTATGTAACTGCTCTACAAAAACTCCTCCTGGCTATGTACCTGCTGTATAACAACACTTCCTGGCTATGTACCTGCTCTATAACAACCCTTCCTAGCTGTGTACCTGCTCTATAAAAACCCTTCTTGGCTATGTACCTGCTCTATAACAACCCTTCCTGGCTATGTACCTGCTCTTTAACCACCTTTCCTGGCTATGTATCTGCTCTTTAACTCTTCCTGGCTATCTACCTGCTCTATAACAACCCTTGCTGGCTTTGTACCTGCTCCACAACAACCCTTCCTGACTATGTAGCTGCTGTATAAAATCCCTTCCTGCCTATGTACCTACTGTATAACAACCCTTCCTGGCTATGTACTTGCTCCAACACTTCCTGGCTTTGTACTTCCTCTATAACAACCCTTCCTGGCTATGTACCTGCTCTATAACAACCCTTCCTGGCTATGTACCTGCTCTATAACAACCCTTCCTGGCTATGTACCTGCTGTATAATAACACTTACTGGCTAAGTACCTGCTCTATAAAAACCCTTCCTGGCTCTGAACCTGCCCTATAACAATCTTCCTGGCTATCTACCTGCTCTATAACAAACCTTCCTGGCTATGTACCTGCTGTATAACAACCCTTCCTGGCTGCATCCCTGATAAATAACAACTTTTCCTGGCTATGTTCTTGCTGTATAACAACCCTTCTTGGCTATGTCTCTGCTCTATAACACCCCTTCCTGGCCATATACCTGCTCTATAACTAACCTTCCTGGCTATGTACCTGTTCTATAACAACCCTTCCTGTCTATGCACCTGCTCTATAATAACCCTTCCTGGCTCTGTACCTGCTCTATAACAACGTTTCCTGGCTATGTACCACACGTATAACAGCCCTTCTTGGCTATGTAACTACTCTATAACAACCCTTCCTGGCTATATTCCTGCTCTAAAACAACCCTTCTTGCCTATGTACATGCTCTATAACAAGCCTTCCTGGCTATGCACCTGCTCTATAACAACCCTTCCTGCAGATGTACCTGCTCTATAGCAAACCTTTCTGGCTTTGTACCTGCTTTATAACAACACTTCCAGGCTATGTAACTGCTGTATAACAACCCTTCCTGGCTACGTGCCTGCTGTATAACAACCCTTCCTGGCTATGTACCACAAGAATAACAACCCTTCTTGGCTATGTAACTACTCTGTAACAACCCTTCCTGACTATATACCTGCTCTAAAACAACCCTTCTTGCCTATGTGCCTGCTCTATAACAAGCCTTCCTGTCTATGCACCTGCTCTTTAACAACCCTTCCTGGTTATGTACTGCTGTATAAAAACCTTTCCTGCCTAACTAGCTGCTCTTTAACATCCCTTCCCTAAAACGTACCTGCTCCATAACAACCCTTCCTGCCTATGTACTTCCTCTATAACAACCCTTCCTGCATATGTGCCCGCTGAATAACAACCCTTCATGGATATGTACCTGCTCTAAAACAACCCTTCCTGGCTATGTACCTATTCAATAACAACCCTTTCTGGCTATCTACCTGCAGTATAACAACCCATCTTGACTATGTAGCTGCTCTATAACAACCCTTCCTGGTTATGGATCTGCTCTATAACCACCCCTTCCTGCCTATGTACCTGCTCTATAACGACCCTTCCTGGCTATGCACCTGCTCTATAGCAACCCTTCCTGGCTGTGTACCTGCTCTATATCATCCCTTCCCGGCTATGTACCTACTCTATAACAACCCTTCCTGGCTCTGTACCTGCTGTATAAAAACCATTCCTGGCTGTGTACCTGCTCTATAACAACCCTTCCTAGCTATGTGCCGGCTGTATAACAACCCTTCCTGGCTATGTACCTGTTTTATTTCAACCCTTCCTGGCTGTATACCTGCTGAATAATAACCCTTCCTGGCTACGTACCTGCTGTATAACAACCCTACCTGGCTATGAACCTGCTCTATATCAACCCTTCCTGGCTACGTACCTGCTATATAACAACCCTTCCTGCCCATGTACCTGCTCTATAATAACCCTTCCTGGCTCTGTACCTGCTCTATAACAACCCTTCCTGTCTATCAGCTCAATAACAACCCTTCCTGGCTATGTACCTGCTCTAGAAGAACCCCTACTGGCTCTGTACCTTCTCTATAACAACCCTTCCTGGCTATGTACTTGCTCTATAACAACCTTTCCTGGCCTGGCTATGTACCTGCTCTATAACAACCCTTCCTGGCTATGTACCTCCTTTATCACAACCCTTCCTGGCTATGTACCTGCTGTATAACAACATTTCCTGGCCATATACCTTCTCTATAACAACCCTTCCTGGCTATGTACCTGTTCTATAACAACACTTCCTGGCTATCTACCTGCTCTATAACTACCCTTCCTGCCTGTGTACCTGCTCTATATCAATTGTTCCAGGCTATGTACCTGCTCTATAACATCCCTTCCTAGCTCTGAACCTCCTCTTTAACAACCCTTCCTGGCTATGTACCTGCTCTATAACAACCCTTCTTGGCTATGTACCTGCTCTATAACAACTCTTCCAGGCTGTGTACCTGCTCTATAACAACCATTTTTGGCTGGGTACCTGCTCTATAACATCCCTTCCAGGCTGTGTACCTGCTCTACAACATCCCTTCCTGGCTGTGCACCTGCCCTATAACAACTCTCTACAACATTCCTTCCTGGCTATGTACATGCCCTATAACAACCCTTTCTGTCTATCTACCTAATCAATAACAGCTCTTCCTGCCTTTGTACCTGCTCTATAACAACCCTTCATGGCTATGTACCTGCTGCATAACAACCCTTGCTGGCCATGTACCGGCTCTAAAAAAACACTTCCTGGCTATGTAACTGCTCTACAACAACCCTTCCTGCCTGCGTACCTGCTTTATAACAACCCTTCCTGGCTATGTAACTGCTCTACAAAAACTCCTCCTGGCTATGTACCTGCTGTATAACAACACTTCCTGGCTATGTATCTGCTCTATAACAACCCTTCCTAGCTGTGTACCTGCTCTATAAAAACCCTTCTTGCCTATGTACCTGCTCTATAACAACCCTTCCTGGCTATGTACATGCTCTATAACAACCCTTCCTGGCTATGTACATGTACTTTATTAACTCTTCCTGGCTATCTACCTGCTCTATAACAACCCTTACTGGCTTTGTACCTGCTCCACAACAACCCTTCCTGGCTATGTACCTGCTGTATAACATCCCTTCCTGCCTATGTAACTACTGTATAACAACCCTTCCTGGTTATGTACCTGCTCTATTACAACATTTCCTGGCTTTGTACTTCCGCTATAACAACCCTTCCTGGCTATGTACCTGATCTATAACAACCCTTCCTGGCTATATACCTGCTCTATAACAACCTTTCCAGGATCTGTACCTGCTGTATAACAACTCTTTTGGGCTATCTACCTGCTCTATAACAACCCTTCCTGGCAATGTACCCACTCCAAAACAACCCTTTCTAGCTATGTACCTGCTCTATAACAACCTTTCCTGGCTACCTAACTGCTCTATACCAACCCTTCGTGGCTATGTACCTGCTGCATAACAACCCTTACTGGCTAAGTACCTGCTCTATAACAACCCTTACTGGCTCTGAACCTGCTCTATAACAATCTTCCTGGCTATCTACCTGCTCTATAACAAACCTTTCTGGGTATGTACCAGCTCTATAACGACACTTCCTGGCTATGTACCTGCTCTAGAAGAACCCCCTCCTGGCTATGTACCTTCTCTATAACAACCCTTCCTGGCTATGTACTTGCTCTGTAACAACCTTTCCTGGCCTGGCTATGTACCTGCTCTATAACAACCCTTCCTGGCTATGTACCTCCTTTATCACAACCCTTCCTGGCTATGTACCTGCTGTATAACAACATTTCCTGGCCATATACCTTCTCTATAACAACCCTTCCTGGCTATGTACCTGTTCTATAACAACACTTCCTGGCTATCTACCTGCTCTATAACTACCCTTCCTGCCTGTGTACCTGCTCTATATCAATTGTTCCAGGCTATGTACCTGCTCTATAACATCCCTTCCTAGCTCTGAACCTCCTCTTTAACAACCCTTCCTGGCTATGTACCTGCTCTATAACAACCCTTCTTGGCTATGTACCTGCTCTATAACAACTCTTCCAGGCTGTGTACCTGCTCTATAATAACCATTTTTGGCTGGGTACCTGCTCTATAACATCCCTTCCAGGCTGTGTACCTGCTCTACAACATCCCTTCCTGGCTGTGCACCTGCCCTATAACAACCCTCTACAACATTCCTTCCTGGCTATGTACATGCCCTATAACAACCCTTTCTGGCTATCTACCTAATCAATAACAGCTCTTCCTGCCTTTGTACCTGCTCTATAACAACCCTTCATGGCTATGTACCTGCTGCATAACAACCCTTGCTGGCCATGTACCGGCTCTAAAAAAACACTTCCTGCCTATGTAACTGCTCTACAACAACCCTTCCTGCCTATGTACATGCTCTATAACAACCCTTCCTGGCTATGTAACTGCTCTACAAAAACTCCTCCTGGCTATGTACCTGCTGTATAACAACACTTCCTGGCTATGTACCTGCTCTATAACAACCCTTCCTAGCTGTGTACCTGCTCTATAAAAACCCTTCTTGGCTATGTACCTGCTCTATAACAACCCTTCCTGGCTATGTACATGCTCTATAACAACCCTTCCTGGCTATGTACATGTACTTTATTAACTCTTCCTGGCTATCTACCTGCTCTATAACAACCCTTACTGGCTTTGTACCTGCTCCACAACAACCCTTCCTGGCTATGTACCTGCTGTATAACATCCCTTCCTGCCTATGTAACTACTGTATAACAACCCTTCCTGGTTATGTACCTGCTCTATTACAACATTTCCTGGCTTTGTACTTCCGCTATAACAACCCTTCCTGGCTATGTACCTGATCTATAACAACCCTTCCTGGCTATATACCGGCTCTATAACAACCTTTCCAGGATCTGTACCTGCTGTATAACAACCCTTTCCGGCTATGTACCTGTTCTATAACAACCCTTCCTGGCAATGTACCAACTCCAAAACAACCCTTTCTAGCTATGTACCTGCTCTATAACAACCTTTCCTGGCTACCTAACTGCTCTATACCAACCCTTCGTGGCTATGTACCTGCTGCATAACAACCCTTACTGGCTAAGTACCTGCTCTATAACAACCCTTACTGGCTCTCAACCTGCTCTATAACAATCTTCCTGGCTATCTACCTGCTCTATAACAAACCTTTCTGGGTATGTACCTGCTCTATAATGACACTTCCTGGCTATGTACCTGCTCTAGAAGAACCCCTCCTGGCTCTGTACCTGGTCTATAACAACCCTTCCTGGCTATGTACCTGCTGTATAACAACCCCCATGTCTATGTACCTGCTCTATAATAACCCTTCCTGGTTATGTACCTGCTCTATAACAACCCTTCCTGGCTCTGTACCTACTCTATAACAACCCTTCCTGGTTATGTACCTGCTCTATAACAACCCTTCCTGCCTATGTACCTGCTGTATAACAACACTTCTTGGCTATGTACCTGCTCTATAACAACCCTTCCTGACAATGTACCCGCTCTAGAAAAAACATTTCTAGCTATGTACCTGCTCTATAACACCCTCCCTGGATATGTAACTGCTGTATACCAACACTTCCTTGCTGTGTACCTGCTGTATAACAACCCTTCTTGGCTATGTACCTGTTCTATAACAACCCTTCCTGGCCATGTACCTGCTCTATAACAACCCTTTCTTGCTATGTACCTGCTCTATAACAACTATTCCTGGCTATGCGCCTGCTCTAGAACAA
The DNA here is from genome assembly GCF_019279795.1 of Protopterus annectens. Classification (NCBI taxonomy): domain Eukaryota; kingdom Metazoa; phylum Chordata; order Ceratodontiformes; family Protopteridae; genus Protopterus; species Protopterus annectens. Next base: position 924,058,285 of record NC_056734.1, read on the forward strand.
CCTTTCCTGCCAATGTACCTGCTCTATAGCAACCCTTTCTGGCTATGTACCTGCTTTACAACAATCCTTCCTGGCTATGTATCTGCTCTATAGCATCGCTTTCTGGCTATGTACATGCTCTATAACAACCCTTCCTGGCTATGTAACAGCTGTATAACAACCCTTCCTGGCTATGTACCTGCAGTATAACAACACTTCCTGACTATGTAACTGCTCTATAACTACCCTTCCTGCCTGTGTACCTGCTCTATATCAATCATTCCTGGCTATGTACCTTCTCTATAACAACCCTTCCAAGCTCTGAACCTCCTCTATAACAACCCTTCCTGGCTATGTACCTGCTCTATAACAACCCTTCTTGGCTATGTACCTGCTCTATAACAACTCTTCCAGGCTGTGTACCTGCTCTATAACAACCATTTTTGGCTGGGTACCTGCTCTATAACATCCCTTCCAGGCTGTGTACCTGCTCTACAACATCCCTTCCTGGCTGTGTACCTGTCCTATAACAACCCTCTACAACATTTCTTCCTGGCTATGTACATGCCCTATAACAACCCTTTCTGGCTATCTACCTGATCAATAACAGCTCTTCCTGCCTTTGTACCTGCTCTATAACAACCCTTCATGGCTATGTACCTGCTGCATAACAACCCTCGCTGGCCACACTTCCTGGCTATGTAACTGCTGTACAACAACCCTTCCTGCCTATGTACCTGCTCTATAACAACCCTTCCTGGCTATGTAACTGCTCTATTACAACATTTTCTGGCTTTGTACTTCCGCTATAACAACCCTTCCTGGCTATGTACCTTATCTATAACAACCCTTCCTGGCTATGTACCTGCTCTATAACAACCCTTCATGGCTATGTACCTGCTGCATAACAACCCTTGCTGGCCATGTACCCACTTCCTGGCTATGTACCTGATCTATAACAACACTTCCTGGCTATGTACTTGCTCTATAACAACACTTCCTGGCTATGTACCTGCTCTATAACAACCCTTCCTAGCTGTGAGCCTGCTCTATAACAACCCTTCTTGGCTATGTACCTGCTCTATAACAACCCTTCCTGGCTATGTACATGCTCTATAACAACCCCTACTGGCTTTGTATCTGCTCCACAACAACCCTTCCTGGCTATGTACCTGCTGTATAACATCCCTTCCTGCCTATGTACCTACTGTATAACAACCCTTCCTGGCTATGTACCTGCTCTATTACAACATTTCCTGGCTTTGTACTTCCGCTATAACAACCCTTCCTGGCTATGTACCTGATCTATAACAACCCTTGCTGGCTATATACCTGCTCTATAACAACCTTTCCAGGATCTGTACCTGCTGTATAACAACCCTTTCTGGCTATGTACCTGCTCTATAACAACACTTCCTGGCAATGTACCCACTCCAAACCAACCCTTTCTAGCTATGTACCTGCTCTATAACAACCTTTCCTGGCTATGTAACTGCTCTATACCAACCCTTCGTGGCTACGTACCTGCTGCATAGCAACCCTTACTGGCTAAGTACCTGCTCTATAACAACCCTTACTGGCTCTGAACCTGCTCTATAACAATCTTCCTGGCTATCTATCTGCTCTATATTAAACATTTCTGGCTATGTACCTGCTCTATAACAACACTTCAAGGCTGTGTACCTGCTCTAGAAGAACCCCTCCTGGCTCTGTACCTGGTCTACAACAACCCTTCCTGGCTATGTACCTGCTCTATAACAACCACTCCTGTCTATGTACCTGCTCTATAATAACCCTTCCTGGTTATGTACCTGCTCTATAACAACCCTTCCTGGCTCTGTACCTACTCTATAACAACCCTTCCTGGTTATGTACCTGCTCTATAACAACCCTTCCTGGCTATGTACCTGCTCTGTAACAACCCTTCCTGGCTATGTACCTGCTCTTTAACAACCCTTCCTGGCTGTGTACCTGCTCTATAACAACCCTTCCTGCCTATGTACCTGCTGTATAACAACCCTTCTTGGCTATATACCTGCTCTATAACAACCCTTCCTGACAATGTAGCCCCTCTAGAAAAACCCTTTCTAGCTATGTACCTGCTCTATAACCACCCTCCCTGGCTATGTAACTGCTGTATACCAACCCTTCCTTGCTATGTACCTGCTGTATAACAACTCATACTGGCTAAGTACCTGCTCTATAAAAAACATTCCTGTGTCTGACCCTGCTCTATAACAATCTTCCTGGCTATCTACCTGCTCTATAACAAACCTTCCTGGCTATATACCTGCTCTATATCAATCCTTCCTGGCTATGTACCTGCTCTATAACAACCCTTCCTGGCTCTGTACCTGCTCTATAACAACCCTTCCTGTCTATCTATCTGCTCTATAACAACCCTTCCTGGCTATGTACCTGCTCTAGAAGAACCCTTCCTGGCTCTGTGTCTGCTCTATAATAACACTTCTTGGCCAAGTACCTGCTCTTTAACAACCCCTCCTGGCAGTGTGCCTGCTCTATAACAACTCTTGCTGGCTATGTACCTGCTTCATAATAACACTTCCTGGCTATGTCCCTGCTCTATAATAACCCTTCCTAGGTATGTACCTGCTCAATTACATCATTTCCTGGCTTTGTACCTGCTCTATAACAACCCCTTCTGGCAGTGTGCCTGCTCTATAACAACCCATCCTTGTTATGTACCTGCTCTGTGACGACTTTTTCTGGCTATGTACCTGCTCTTCGACACCCTTCCTGGCTTTGTACCTGCTCTATAACAACCCTTTCTGGCCAAGTATCTGCTCTATAACAACCCTTCCTGGTTATGTACCTGTTCTATAACAACCCTTCCAGTTTCTGTACCTGCTCTATAACAACCCTTTCTGGCTATGTGTCTGATCTATAACAACCCTTCCTGGCTATGTACCTGTTCTATAACAACCCTTTCTGGCTCTGTACCTGCTTTATAACAACCCTTCCTGGCTCTGTACCTGCTCTATAACAACCCTTCCTGGCTATGTACCTGCTCTATAATAACCCTACCTGGCTATGCACCTGCTCTATAACAACCTTTCCTGGCTCTGTACCTTCTCTATAACAACCCTTCCTGGCTATGTGCCTGCTCTATAACAACCCTCCCTGGCTATGTACCTGCTCTATAACAACCCATTCTGACTATGTACCTGCTCTATAACAACCCTTCCTGGCTATGTACCTGCTCTGTAACAACCCTTCCTGGCTATGTACCTGCTCTTTAACAACCCTTCCTGGCTGTGTACCTGCTCTATAACAACCCTTCCTGTCTATGTACCTGCTGTATATAACAACCCTTCTTGGCTATGTACCTGCTCTATAACAACCCTTCCTGACAATGTAGCCGCTCTAGAAAAACCCTTTCTATCTATGTACCTGCTCTATAACCACCTCCTTTGGCTATGTAACTGCTGTATACCAACCCTTCCTTGCTATGTACCTGCTGTATAACAACCCATACTGGCCAAGTACCTGCTCTATAAAAAACATTCCTGTCTCTGACCCTGCTCTATAACAATCTTCCTGGCTATCTACCTGCTCTATAACAAACCTTCCTGGCTATGTACCTGCTGTATAACAACCCTTCCTGGCTATGTACCTGCTCTATAACAACCCTTCCTGGTTGTGTACCTGCTCAATAACAACTTTTCCTGGCTGTGTACCTGCTCTATAACATCCCTTCCTGGCTGTTTACCTGCTCTATAACAACCCTTCCTGGCTATGTGCCTGCTCTATAACAACTCTTCCTGCCTATGTGCCTGCTTTATAACAACCCTTCTTGGCTATGTACCTGCTCTGTAACAACCCTTCCTGGCCATGTACCTGCTCTATAACAACCCTTTCTCGCTATGTACCTGCTCTATAACAACCATTCCTGGCTATGCACCTGCTCTAGAACAACCCTTCCTGCCGATGTACCTGCTCTATAGCAACCCTTTCTGGCTATGTACCTGCTTTACAACAATCCTTCCTGGCTATGTACCTGCTCTAGAACAACCCTTCCTGCCTATGCATCTGCTCTATAGCATCCCTTTCTGGCTATGTACATGCTCTATAACAACCCTTCCTGTCTATGTACCTGCTCTATAACACCTCTTCCTTGCTATGTACCTGCTGTATTACAACCCTTCCTGACTATGTAATTGCTCTATAACAACCCTTCCTGGCTATGTACCAGCTGTATAACAACCCTTCCTGGCTATGTACCTGCAGTATAACAACCCTTCCTGGCTATGTAACTGCTCTGTAACAACCCTTCTTGGCTATGTACCTTCTTTATAACAAACCTTCCTGCCTAACTACGTGCTCTATAACATCCCTTCCCTGCTATGTACCTGCTCTATAACAAACCTTCCTGCCTATGTACCTGCTGTATAACAACCCTTCCTGCCTATGTATCTGCTCTATAACAGCCCTTCCTGGCTATGTACCTGCTGTTATAACAACCCCTTCCTGGCTCTGTACCTGCTCTATAATAACCCTTCCTGACTATGTACCTGCTCTATAACAACCATTCATGCCTATGTACCTGCTCTATAACAACCCTTCCTGGCTATGTACCTGCTCTAAAACAATCCTTCCTGACTGTGTACCTGCTCTATAACAATCCTTCCTGGCTATGTACCTGCTCTATAACAACCCTTCCTGGCTCGGTACCTGCTCTATAACAACCCTTCCTGGCTATGTACCTGCTCTACATCAACCCTTCCTGGCTATGTGCCCACTGTATAACAACCCTTCCTGGCTAAGTACCTGCTCTATAGCAACCCTTCCTGGCTGTGTACCTGCTCTATAATAACCCTTCCTGTCTATGTACCTGCTGTATAACAACCCTTCCTGCCTATGTACCTGCTGTATAACAACCCTTCCTGGCTATGTACCTGCTCTATATCAATCCTTCCTGGCTATGTAACTGCTCTATAACAACCCTTCCTGGCTCTGTACCTGCTCTATAACAACCACTCCTGTCTATCTATCTGCTCTATAACAACCCTTCCTGGCTATGTACCTGCTCTAGAATAACCCTTCCTGGCTTTGTACCTGCTCTATAACAACCCTTCCTGCCTATGTACCTGCGCTATAACAACCCTTCCTGGTTATGTAGCTGCTCTATAACAACCCTTCCTGGCTATGTACCCACTTTATAACAACCCTTCCTGGCTATGTACCTGCTGTATAACAACCCTTCCCGGCTATGAACCTGCTTTATAACAACCCTTCCTGGCTATATACCTGCTCTATAATAACCCTTCCTGGCTATGCACCTGCTCTATAACAACCCTTCCTTTCTATGTACCTGCTCTATTACAACCCTTCCTGGCTATGTACCTGCTCTATAACACCCCTTCCTGGCTCTGTGTCTGCTCTATAATAACACTTCCTGGCCAAGTACCTGCTCTTTAACAACCCCTCCTGGCAGTGTGCCTGCTCTATAACAACTCTTGCTGGCTATGTACCTGCTTCATAATAACACTTCCTGGCTATGTCCCTGCTCTATAACAACCCTTCCTAGGTATGTACCTGCTCAATTACATCATTTCCTGGCTTTGTACCTGCTCTATAACAACCCCTTCTGGCAGTGTGCCTGCTCTATAACAACCCTTCCTTGTTATGTACCTGCTCTGTGACAACTCTTTCTAGCTATGTACCTGCTCTTTAAAAACCCTTCCTGGCTTTGTACCTGCTCTATAACAACCCTTCCTGGCCAAGTATCTGCTTTATAACAACCCTTTCTGGTTATGTACCTGCTCTATCCCTACGCCTCCACTGAAAATTGGCTCTTTTAGGCACAGTAGATTTTCACGGTAAACAAATGTAATAAATAAATAAATTATAATGAATCATTTCTTAATTCACTCATCAATTGCAGATACGTCAGACAATATCAATTGCTATTACACATGGCAGATGTATGCAATACCCAGCTATGTGAAGGGAATCCACTCATATTAGTGTTGTGTTTGTAAGTGTTGTTATCTGTATGGCCGATGCCTATGTCAGCCAAGGATGTTGGTCAAGTGTATCACATTAGGCACAGTGAGATCCCACACATCTTTTCAGCCACACAGATCTATTCCATGGGATGCATACCCGTTAGGATTTCACAATGCAGACTTTCCTTCTAGGTTTTCTACTAGATGCTTGTGTGAAACATCTTTCTGTACAGCACCCAGTAAATACACAGCTTAGTGACCACATTGATGGCATGGGTTTGATTCTTGCAGGAGTGGATTGTGGCATATGTGTCATGCAATCCTCTCACCTGGCCATGATTGCCCCTGATTTCAACTCCAGATTTAATACTGTCCCTCTTAACACCGACCAAAAAGTGGTCATTTTTGGGGAGGGGGTGGTGAATTCCCCTTATAGAATACTGGCAATCATTACAGTTGTACACATCTTTTCCTGCAGAACATATATAATAAGTTAAACTCACATATTATCAATGCTGCAGATTAATGGTCTTAATATTTTAAAAGTGTTCATGATTGTGCCTGTTTCCGTCTACATTTGTACAGAAGTCTGTTGCTATGTGTCCATGATTGGTTGCAAGTTATGATGACATGTCAATC
>NC_056734.1:924065371-924085626 GCF_019279795.1 Protopterus annectens
TGAAGACTTTAAAGGGCATGTTATGTTATAAGGACTTTAGTAGATCCATGCATGTACCCTTTTCAGTGAACTGTGGCACCTTTAAGTGTTTTAATTGTGTGTGTTGTGTTGATATTCTTAATAATGATAGTGACACCTTTGTACATCCCATTCATGGTAATGTTTTTAAGTTTAAAGTATCAGCTACTTGTACTACAGCTTCTGTGGTCTATTTGGCTACATGTGTCTCCTGTCCTTCGTTTTATGTAGGTAAGACTACTTGTAAATTGAAGGAGCGTATTACTGAACATAAGTCGGAGATTAGGAGATGCTATGATAAGAATGCCTTGTATAAACATATATCTATTTTTGGTAATGAGCATAAATTTATGTTTAGGGTGATTGACATCATATATCCTACATTAAGGGGTGGTGATATTAATAACCAACTAGAGATTAAGAAATATGAATGGATATTGAGATTTGCTGCTGATTCACCCCCAGGTTTGAACAGCATGGTTAGCCTTAAACCGATATTAGTCAAATTACAAAATACCAGATTGTGATGTAATTGTTCTTGAATTGTGTATGTTGTATAGAATGAATTTCTATGTTTTAAAGTTTTATAATACGTTTTACATTGTATACTTTGTATTCTATCTTCTTGATTTATTTTGTATTTGTGTTGTCACATGATTTCATTTGGCTGCTGATCATGTGACTGATGACCTGTATTTAAATTGTGAGATTTTTGATGTTAGGTTCCTGTGTTAACACATACAAATGCCAGATATGTGTGTGCAACTGCTGAACTGTGACATGGCCTAAGTGTGTGAGCATGCCCAGTTCACAGTTTCTATGGCTTCTTGACTGACACGTCTCATTTATCTAAGTGTGCGAGCATGCCCAGTGTGAACTTTCCTTATGTTGGGATCTGTGGTCCACCACATTTGTGTTTGTGTGTGGACGTCATCAATATTTCACATGTACAGTTGAGTGTTGGACATCAGGTTGTGTTCTTACTGCCCAACTGCTTTGTGTCTGAACCTAGCAGGCATTATGCTGTGCCTGCAGGGTTGCCATGGGATAGTTTGCATACAGTTGTCAACATCCTTTCGAACAAACAGGGTATTGTCGTATAGTGTACTGGTTCAGTACTTTCACTGTGGTGGACAGTATCATTGGTTTCAGTCCTATCACTGCTTGTAATATTTATAGTGAGCACAACAGACTGGTTGAGGGCCAGTTGTGCAGGTATGACCATGTTGCATTTTGTTCAGATATGGACAGCATAGTACATGATTGTCCGACATTGTTAATGTATTCCACAACTTGTGTGGACAGTGACAAACAATGGCCATGTGCCTAGTCCATTTGTAATGCTAGTCAGAGAGTGTCTGTCCTTCAACACACATTTACTGGTGTTTGCTATGACATATGTCAAGGTTAGTGTGCTGTGCCGCTGTCTACCCGTGACATACAGGTGGTATCCAGGGTACACCTACCATCTCCCATCCAGTCATCATGATTCCTCTGGATGACAGTCAATGAGGGACTCGCTGGATAACCTGTACTGGGAGTTTAGTCGTGAGTGGAGTGAGCTACTGGGTTATGGACCAATCGGTACAGCATGTCCTGTTTATGTCTGTGCTGGGGTTCAGGCTTGTCAGCTGCATAGGTCACCAGTATTCAGATTTTACATGGTGCCAAATGTCCATTGATACCAGCTTGGTCATGGCTTTATACATCAGGCACAGTTCACCTCCAGCAAGGCAGTATGGCACTGTGTGGAGCTGCAGTTTGTTTAATCAGGTGACATGTGGCATCTGTTACAGCTCTGCGATCCTCCTGGTGGGGTATTTGTGGGGTCTTTCCAGTTGATGCAGGTGTCTGCTAAGGTACATCCCTCAAGGGCCATTGTACGCAATTGTGAGCCTGCTGATGGATGACTGGAGAGGCACATTGACCTGCCCTGACCTAGCTGTGCTTACCTTCATGATTAGGTGGGTATATGGTATGTTTCTGTAACCACTACAGGCACATGGTTGTCACATGCAGGATATCTATCACCTTGTGTCCCCAGGTCTCTTATTGCTCCTGATGCACTTACTGGGTTAACACCTATGTGGTAATTTCTGGCCATGTACTGTGTTTCCACAGGGATGACTATACACTATTCTGCATTTAGCTTATTGACATGGCTGTGGCACTACTTGTCTGTTTCTATGTGTGCCTTTTGTAGGTTGCTCGTGTCAGCTGGAGGGTCCGATATGGTGGGCAGTTTGTAGTCTTCTACGAACCTGTTTAGACAGAGTCCTTCCATGTTGGCCTGTACCTATGTGACATATATAGCATACAAGAGAGGTCCCAGGACCATGCCTTTTGGGATGCCAGTTGTACCTGGTTTGCAGTCTGACATGGCTGCAGCATGTCTGACCAGGTCAGTTCTGTCCTCGAGCTGGTTTGCAACCCATCTACTTGGATAGGGGTTTATAGTTACACTGGTGAGCTTATCTGTACTGACCAACTAGGGTATTGTATGGAAGGGTTTAGCAAGGTCCAGATAGGCTGTGTGATCCACATTCCCCACATCAATGGCCTTGGTATGCATTTCACATGAATCAGACATGTGTAAGGGGCAGGATCTGCCCTATAAAAGCCACACTGTGTAGGGTCCAATGTCTGTAGGTACCCAATCTTGTTATTCCTGGGATCCATGATCATCCTCTCCATTACTTTGCCAACCTAGATAGTCAGGGTTGAGGGGTGATAGTTTGCAGTATCCATTCAGGCACCACCTTTGTGGTGAGGGACCACTGTTGCTGTACACTGCTCTTTGGGTACATATCCTGTGGTAAGACTGATAGTGCGCAGTAGTGCTATTTGGTGTTCCATTCTTCTTACAGTACTTGTTGGACACAACCCAGGACACCATCTGGTACCATTGATGCTGTGTGGTGTGCTTTGTAGATGTTGGTTGTTACCTCAGCATCTGCAATGTCAGGGGGCCAGCACTCTGCTGGGATAGATATTTGGCAGTAAGGTGCTGGTGGGGAGTTTGCAAAGAATCTGTTAGGTTGGATGTTGGCAATGTGTGTGGGTTTGGTGTATTGTTTGTGATATTTGAGTACTGCAGAGCATATCTGTGGATTATCACCATGGTTCCTACCATCAGGTAGGACAGCTGTGTGATAATCTTTTGTGTCCTGCACAATTTGTATCATCATAGGTTCATAGGTTCACACTAGGCTATCTGCCCTGGCCATGATTGAGCATGGACAGACTGTGTGTGAGTTTCGACACCCCTTGCAATGTGCATATTATGCCCATTTAGGGTTTACTTTACTAGATGTGACACAGGGATGGCCCCCAGTGTACACCTACTATCTCCCATGCACTTCACCAGATTTCTCTTGTTGAGTATGAGTGTGGAGTTCAGCCTGTCATGGACTGGGATTCTGTTCCAGAGTGTAAGAAGCCTCTGGGTTATGGATCTGTCCCTCCAGAACATCCTATTTATCTATGTGTGGAGGTTCAGATTTCTCACTGTGGTGTCTCTGCTGGATTTGGGGTTTCTGCAGTGGAGCATGTCCATTCATTCTGGATTGGACATGGCCTTGTACATCAGGCATACATCACCTCTGACTGGGCAGTATGCTTGTGAATTGGGCTGTGGTTTCTTCAGCCAGGCTGCAGATGTCAAATGTTTGGACCCTTTATACTGTTGGTGAGGTACATTTGGGGTCTTTCTAACTGCTGCAGGTGTAAGGTAAGGTACATCTGAACTGGGGCATTGTTGTCACGTATGGGCCTGATAAGGGAAGAGTATGGGGGCACAGTGGCCTCTCTTGATCTACATGTGCATCCTTTCATATTAAGGTGGGCAATATAGCAGGTCTTCCTGGCCACCTTGGCAATGTGAGTGTCACATGACAGGTTACCGTCCACTTGTGTCCTGAGGTCCCTGATTACTTCTTCCATACATAATGGATTGCCACCTATGTTATACTTTGTGTGTGCCTTGTTTGGTGTTTGTTGAGACATTCATACTCTGCAGTGTCTTCAGGAAGGCTGGCTGGGGTTCCTGGGTTTGTGAGTGTGGTCTGTCGCAGGCTGCAAACAGGGACGCAGTTTGAGCCACTGTTACTTACCCGTGGATAGTTCATGCTGCTTCTTGCTGTGGTACCAACCTGGGGGTGTGGTTATCCTTGACAATTACTGATAGCCACACTCCTATTGTAGTGTGTTCCATGTTTTGGAGCTGTAGAGCATGGTATGAGGCATAACCTGATAGTATTAGGGTGCTCTTCTGGGCCTTGACCCAAGTTTCTGTTACAGAACAGATATTACCATTCTCCATGCTGTGGTGGGTTTGGTCTGCATGCACCTTGCAGGTTTGACTTCTGGCGTTGGGTAGCATTATGTCCAGGTTGTTATCCCTTGTGCTACCTATGGTGGTGGGTTTGTGTTTCCAGCCTTACCTATTCAAGGCACAGTGGGGGTGGCAACAGCCTTTGCCAGTATCCACACAGCCAGGTGTGCTGGGTGCGTGCCATCCCTAGCAGGTGGGGCATCATGTCTTGCTCAGCATGTCATCCCAAGCTGCCAGCCATTTGTTCCCCCTTGCTAACAGCAATACTTCAGCTAATTATTCTACTTGATCTTGTTGTCTTCATAGTGTGGCATCACGCTTGGTGAGAGTGAGATGTTAGGCAGGGTCTTCATGTTTGCATATACTAGATGGTGTTACATTGCTTAACACATGGCAATCATGGCTCAGGTGGTGCTGCAGGACTGCCCCTGTCGGATGAACATACTACACTCCCTGTACATGTTTGAGAGCAGGTTGTGGCATGTTAGGCGTCCCTGTTACTATATGAGTGAGTCAGAGAGGGGTATCATTCCCAGGGTTCCTACTGAGCCAGTGTATGTGTTATGCATTGCCTCTTTGCCAAGGCCAGGGCATACTGGGCACATCTCCTTCTGCCTACTGGGGCAGGCTCAGGTTGTTTCTCCTCCGAGTCACGCTCTGCCTGTGATGGCCTTGGCAATGGTGGGGGGCTGTTTGTCCCGGCCCTATGCTGGTCCTGCTGCAGCTGTTTTCACAGAATCATATTATGTAGCATAGCACATACCATGACAATTTGGGTACATGTAGTTGGTGAGTACTGCAAGACTCCACTAGATGTGTCCAGGCACCAGAACCATGACTTGAGCAGCCCAAACACACGCTCTATTACATTACGTGTTTGTGCGTGCGCCTCATTATGGCGTTCTTGTTCAGGTATATGTGCGTTTCTGATGGGTGTCATCAGTCATGGCTCCAGTGCATATCCAGCATCCCCGACTAGGTGACCATGTGGGATTTCCCCATTGGCAAATGTCTGGTACGGCTGCGTCAAATGCCAGATATGGGAATCATGGTAGCTCCCAGGGCAGCCAGCACACACATTCATTATTATGCCCTGGGCATCACACATGACCTGGCAGTTGATGGAGGGGAAGCCCTTGCGGTTAATGTAGGCCCTACCCCACTCACCGGCTGGTGTTTGATGCGTATGTGCGTGCAGTCTATTGCACCCACTACCTCAGGGTATTCCGCTATTTGATGGAAGAGACGCATATTGCTGGCCAATACCTCACGGAAATTGGGGAAATATACATGCTCACCGACATGTGCTGACATGGCATCCAGGAACTGGTGCAGTACCCTGGAGGCTGATGCCTGTGATATCCCCATCATATCACCAGTTGGTCTCTGGAAGGTACCTGTTGCTAGTATTCTTAGGCCAACACATACCTTGGTTTCCACTGGGGTGGGTTCCCCTCTGTTGGTTCTGTGTGTGAGGCGTGGCCTGCACAGCTCAACAATTTGCTGCAGGAGGTCTCTATCCACTCTATAGTGCTCCACTATCTCCAGCTCATGTAACCCCTGGTAGGTGACCCTGGGCCTATACACTCTTCTCCGTCTCCTCACTGTGGGTTGTTTGGCAGCATTTGCATTGTCACCACCCTCAGCAAGTCTCCTACATCTCCTTATAACAGCTATGGCAGCCCCTAGCATTTTTGGTCTGAGTGCAGCTTTCTCAGTTTTCACTTCCACTAGCTTACTCCTGTCTTGCAGTGTCTCTTGAGAGAAACATACTGCAATGCTGTTTGCAGTGTTTGAAGTGCTGGGCTGGGCTAGTATTCTGCCTGTGTAATTGCCTGCTTCTAATTGTTTTCACCTGCTAGCTCTATCAGTATTCCCTGCTAGCTTCCTACTATTTCTTTTGCTTCCTTTTTCCTCTCTGTTTCCTCAGGGGGGAGCAGCGTGCATACCAGCGGAAACACATTCACAGTGGCTACCACGTGCGCACACATGCTTACACGGACTAGACTCTGCTTATTCAGGTAAAAACGCATGCACACCAGTGCAAACAGGTTTATATATCTTTACATAGGCTCCTACATGCTTACTCTGCCTTACACGTGCGCACTCTGTCTTACTCATGCCTCCCAGCATGCACACGCGCGCATGCATGCCCAGCAAGAAACTTTGGTGTTGGCCACAGTGTACACCTTCCATTTCTTGACTTTCCCATGCTTATCTGTTGATGCTCCTCTTTCTATGCTGTGTGATTGACATCTTTCACATACCACTTTGCTCCAATGAGCTTGATTTCTTCCTGACATTCCCCCCTGTGATGTCACCTATCTCCTACTCTGTTACTCCCCCTTATCTAACTCTTACACTACACGGAATGTGCTCATTTCCTATGTGACAGTGTGATTCACTATCCTACCACTCATTTACATAGGATTGCCTACTAATGCTTAGTTACGTGTCTTACACTCAGCTTCCCCCCTTAGCAACCACTAAACGGTGGCCGTGTTGTTTTCAGTCTGCTAGTCCCTGCATTGCAAATCCATGCATTACATAAAACCCACATTTGTGGGTTTCAAACCTTTATTTTTATGTCTTATTTAGCGCAGCCCATTTGCGCGGGGCTGCACTGCGTTTAAACATCGCCGATCGCTGAAAAAATTATTTTATTTCATGTTTGCATCGGGTTACCGTGCCAATGGCCACATATTTGGCAATTGGCATGCTGCCTGCTACATATGCACACTTTATTTGGAGCTATCATGGCTCCATTATGTTATTTGCAGTAACATACTCAGTTGTCAACTGAGTACATTTCTGCACCTAACACGACTCTTACACGGGCTGGTTTCAGCTTCGTGGATCGCTAATCTACCTCATTTGCATGCCTTTCGGCTGCAAGTGAGGTAATTAGCATATCCACGCCCTGCCCATGTAAGAGACGTTTTAGCTGGTCTCTTACACGGGATTTCGGGCTGTTCCTGGATCGCGATGGCTGCATGGAGTCTTACACGACTCTTAGACTCCGTGCAAGCCATCGTGAATCCTGCCCTAAGCCTTTTTATTTCTTTAGTTTTCAACAACCAGGAAATGATAAATATTGTCAAATATACTACAATACCAAAATTAAAAATGCATTCATTACATTACTTGTTGTGAGACTGAAGTTTTTACATGTTAACCAAACAACTGCCTTTGCCTCATACTTATTTGGTTCTGAATCACTGTTATCGCAAAGCATAGCTTTAAAATATCGCTGATCTTGCCTTATACGTTATATTTTTTCCCTAAACCCGGTTCCCTAGACATTGCATTTATTTTAGATCTCTTCAAAAAAGTGATTAGAAACAAAATCACGCTTTTAACCTCAAATAACAGCAATAACTATGTATCTCCAAAACTCTATAAATGCTTACATGAATGGGAAAGTAAGCACATTACCTCCAGTTAGAGAAAATCCGGTGGACAAGTGGAAAGAGCATTATGAGAAATTGTTGCTAGTGAAAAGCAAGCAGGACTGATATTTTAGTTTTACTGGGGATTCAAAGCACTCATTTACCAGTCACAGGGGTATCTCCCTCAGTGTGTTTAATGGAGAGAAGAAAAAATGAAGTCGCCAATGTCTTCAGTATTACTACCAGCAGACGCTATACCAAAAGTAAAATAAGTTTGTCAAGATGTGCAGAAAAGGCAAAGTCTACTATGGCACACTGTCACATGATCTAACCTCTTTATGCATGATACTTTGTAATGGCAAACCACGCATTTTGTACTTCTGGCAAGTTCAATAGACAAAATGTTGTGAGCAAACAAAAACACGCTCCGAGGCTGATGTAATGGTATTTCCAGACATAGAATTCCTGCTACTTTTACCTCAGATAATAGCACTCACCAGTTAGAGAAAATCCAGTGGACAAGTGGAAAGAGCAGAGAAAGTGCTGTTAGTTGTATCGGCAGACCAGGCATTTAGTACTTCTGGCAATAAACGTTGTAAGCAGTGGAAGTCCCAGTATACCTAATTGGTCTGTACTGAAATGTGACGGACATCTGCAACAAGTGCTCAAGTTCACCATTCTAACGTAAACCTTCCTACCCCCCACCCTACACTCAAAAAAACAAACAAAAAAATCCAAGGTGTCTGGCAATACTACCTCAGCCTACTGAGTAAGGAATGACAGTTATCAATAGGACCCAAGTGGGTGTCTGGGAATACAATACTCAGGTACAAAAAGAATCTGAAGCTTTAACATACGGCTTCTTTGTCAAAAATAGACACCATAGAATGGGGTTTGAGCTTTATTGTTGAGTAGAGCTTACCTACAAATTTAACATGTTCATCAATTAGAAACTTTTTAGTTGCAAATCAGATGCTCCCTTATGTACTAGGTGCCCAAGCTTGGGTAGTTACTGTTACAGGGCACAATTCTCTAGAATGAACACTTACCTTAATATAAGGAAGATCTCCACTGTATGGCACTTGCCTTTCAGGGTATCTTACTGCTGTGGGATGAATTACTGGTGGTCTTCCAAAATGGTGCACAGAAATGTTTTGTTACAGTAGCTAGAGGGATCCAGTAGCAATATAGCAGATGACAGAAAAAGAAATGAAATTGCTACTGGAGGACCCTCTATCTACTGTAACAGAACAAAGAAAACTTAGGTTAAGGGGTGGAGGTGTTAGGCAAGTGGCAGCTCAGATTGCAAGAATCTGATTGACTGCCACCACTTACTTCCTGCAACACAAGCAGATACACAGTGCATGGCAAGCCAATCTTCTTGTAAATTTTAAATATAAAAACGATACTAATCCACACTTAAAATGAAGTTGAGAAGGTACCTGATAAAGTTCAGATACATTTTCAACTTCATTTCTAACAGTGGAGCTAAAGCTTTACTACAAAGTTAATGGCACTTGTGGAATGCACTCGGGTGGAAAAGCATTCCTTTTCTAGCATCTCAGAGAGCGCTCAGGTTTAAGTGCAAAGGTGCCTTGAGAAGGTACTCTGGGTTAATGAGTTAATCAGTCTATTAATCTTCCTACCTTTTTTCCTTCCCCTCAGTCTCCCAATGAGAGAAACCTGCACACTTTGGATGTGCACAGACAACTCAGATACTATCTTGACAAAACCAAGCTTATCCATAAATCTGAATGCCTGTTTGTGTCCTACCACCCAAAGGCCCCTGGGTCAGTCACTTTCCAAGCAAACTATCTCCATCTGGATTTCAAAAGCTATTTTCTTTTCCTGTTTAACTAATGGTAAGAGCCTTGTTTGTCCAGTGAGAGCACACTCCACTAGGGCAATCTCCTCCTTGGGGCTTTCTTTAAAGGCTTAGACACTTGCTCGATCCTGAAGGGAGCTACCTGGGCCTCTGTTCATACTTTCAATAAACATTACAAGCTTGATGCCATTTCCAGGTCTAGGGCTGAGGTTGCCAGAGTGATTCTACATGGATTTGTAGAAAAAGCATCTGCTCCTCCTCCTCCCAATCATTCCCAAGCTTGAGCTTTCACATTCACCCTAATGTGATGAATATTGCAGCATGTGAATAGAAGGACATACATTACTTGTGTAAAATCTTACTGTAACCGTAGAGGTCGTTCTCTTCTATATGCTGCAGTATTCCTTCCCCCCGCCTCCCCCTAATGCTTGCCTAGTTATTTCCTGGTGATATGTTTCTCAACTAGGTGCAGGCTGGTGCTTGGCTGTATTCAGTTCTGAGGTTGGTGCAATCTGATGTCTGCTTTATACCCGACATCTCTTTATGGCCAACGTACACAGGATGATGTGTGCTGTAGCACATAGCTCGCTGTAGTATGTAGACTTTTAAATACTGGTCAGACTTACGAGTTAGCTGGATGTATACTGCCTAATGTGATGACTACTGCAGCAGAGAGAAGAGGACATCTATTGTTATGGTTATTGTTTTCAGATCGTTTGGAGATCTTGATGAAATTTACTATTTTGTAGTCTGACATTACTAATGAGGGGGATTTGTTGGGGATTTTCCATGTTAATGCTAAGTTTATTAAGACCAGGTCAAGTATATTCTTTTCTCTAACAAGTTCCAGGGGAATTTTAGTTTACAAAATCTAATAATTTTTGAGTATATCCCACTTTGGTGGTACAAGTCACCAAGTTAATTACTGGGTAATTAAAATCTACTTCCTGTTCTCTGCCACTTGAACTTTGTTGATATTCTGAGATGAATACAGAACCAGAAAAGCGAGACCACATCCTAGCTTGCATAACAGAATATTTTCAACTTTAGCTAAACTGGCTGAAGGTGATATAATGTGGCTGATTTTGTAGCCAAGCTTTAGCTGGGTTAGGACATTAATAGAGACGGCATCTCTATGTGTTGTAAATGAGTGGGAAGGGTCAAGTGTAAGACCTAGATATTTAGATTCAGTGATGATTGTAATGGTAATCCCTTTGTAGTCTGATATTAGTACAGGAGGAATAGTAAAAACTATCTTTGGTGTAGAAAATACCATGACATGGCTTTTCCTCAGTGTTTATTAGTAGTTTGTTGAGGGAGGATCAGCTAAAGAGCTGGTTGAAATTGTCTTGCAGTTTGGTAGGTCAATGTGGTTTATAAGTGAATTCAGTAACAGAATATCATCTGCATACATCACTGCATAAAGATTTAGGAGTGCAAGAGGGAGATCATTAAAAAAATAGAGAAAAGACGTGGGCCTTGGACAGATTCTTGGGGTGCTCCAGTGTTAAGAGTGGAAGCAGAGGAGGTGAAGTTATTGTATTAAACCTGAAAGATGTGGTCTAGGGAAAATAGGTGGGCCTTGTACAGATTCTTGGGGTACTCCAGTGTTAAGAGTAGAAGTAGAGAAGTGGAGTTATTGTAGGAAACCTGGAATATTTGGTCTTTAAAGGTGATGCATACAGCCTACCTTCATCTGGCCTAGGCCTTTGATACCATTCCCCACTCAGGAATCACAGAAAATCTCACTAAGCTAGGAATCAACCCTATATCACTAGGTGGGTTGCAAACTGGCTCACAGGTAGAACCCACAGTGTGAAAGTAGCTGACTCCAAGCCAGACTGCTGACCAGTCACAAGTGGAGTCCCACAGGGTTTGGTGCTGGGTCCTCTCCTGTTTGGTATCTACTTCTCTGAAGCCCAAGCCAACACGAAGGGACTCTGGATGACAAAGTTCGCAGATGATTGCAAGTTGGGAGCTATTATTAAGTCCCCAAGTGATGTTGACATCCTACAGAAAGGCCTCACTGAGACCAACAACTAATGTCAGAAATATGGCCTTAAGCTCAATGCCAAAAAATGTGTCATTATCCGCTTTGGGAAAAATCCAATTCCCATGAATTACCACATTGATGGTACTCCACTGAACACAGAAGGCGTTATAAGAGATCTGGGAACACAGGCTGACAGCAACCTCTCTTTTGACCACCACATTGCCACTGTGGTCAGAAAGTCCTTCTATGTGGCACATCTCATTACTAAGGGTTTTGTATCCAGGAAGAAAGAAGTCATTGTCTCACTCTACTCTTCCCAAATTAGGCCAATCATTGAGTACAATGCCCCATTTCGCATGTACCTCACCAAACACCTGAAACAACTGGAGAGGCTGTAAAAGTATCTCACAAAGAAGATCCTATGCCTTAAACATTTGTCCTATATGGCCAGAGTAAAAAAACTCCAACTATTCTCTATCTCATATCTCCTACTTAGAGGCGATCTCTGCTTGACTTACAAAGCCATGTCTGACCCAGCCCTGTTAGAAATGCTACATCTGAAAAATCCCAATCCCTCTGGACCACACGCTCCAGAGACCTCAACTTCATTACCACAATTAAAAGAACATGCTGGAGGGACAGGTTCATAACCCAGAGACTGCCCATGCTATGGAATAGACGTCCCATACATGTCAAGCAGAGCACCTCATTGGCCCTCTTCAAAACAAATCTTGATGAGTAGAAGGGAAATAGAAAATTCACCCCAGGGATCACTCCAGTGGCTTTACTTGACAGAGGCACTGTCAGGTGGTCAGGTGGCACAATGCCAGTGTAATCCTATGGGCTAGGCTTGTAAAGGCTTGAGGGCTATTAGCCTATTACATACCTATGAGCCTATAAGATAGCTTTGAAAACATTGAATTGTATTCTCACTAAAGATGCATCTTTTAAGTTTGCTAAGAAGCAATCATGGTTAAGAGTTTCAGGGGCTCATGTCATGTCAAGAAACAGCCAAGTTGTAATTAAGCCATGGGAGCTGGAACCACAAAGGCATGGGGAGGGGGGACCCCCCCCCCCTCACTTTTATACCTGCAAGACCTGTCAGGATAAATTAATGAAGTGGAGTTTTCACACTAATGTGGATTCACGCGGTGAAGTTAAACTAACTAAACTAGCTGTTCTTGTTCTCTTATTGCTCTGTGTTACAGGAGTTATGCCACCGCTGTTCCCTTGGTGCTGTCAGAGTCATGCCAGTAAGGAGAGTTTTGTTCTTTTATTTGCAGGAGTTATGCTGCTCCCGTGTGTGTGTGTGTGTGTGTGTGTGTGTGTGTGTGTGTGTGTGTGTGTGTGTGTGTGTGTGTGTAAAATGCCCCAGTTAGGTATACCTGGTGGCTAGTGTTACTCAGGCTCAAACAAGAGCCTGAATTCTCTATCCATAGCACCACTTGTGATTCAGGCAGTTGAGTTCATAGTGTTCCACTGTCCAGATTTTCACAGAATATTTGGATCATACTTTTGGTCTTCTTAAAATTTGTGTTTTTCTGGCAAATCAGTGAGACCTGAATTCACTAAATATTTTTATTTATTTATTTTACATTTGTTGACCAGGTTAGTCTAACTGGATGTATGTCCATTTTCAGTAGAGGCCCGGGGAGATAAGCTCCACATAAAAAGATTAACATAAAACGATTAACATAAAATGTTTAACATATATTGCATGTACAGAAGTTATTTGCAGTTATTATATAACATTTAAATTGTTGAATACACAAATTATTACAGAACATTACATAAATTAGCTAGAAAAAGTTTTTTTTTTTTTTAGGATAGAATAAGGAACAGATATGGACTAGTCCATGAAAGTAAAAGTAATGGATGAGAAATACTGGGTCAGCAGTGATGATGATAGCAATGCCATTTTTGATTACTCTGGGTTTGTACAGGGGCATAAACAGTGTATTTTCAGATAAAGTTTCAATTTTTGTTTAAATAGTGATAAAGATGACAGTGATGTCAGTTCATTTGGAAGTTGGTTCCAGTATTTTCCAACAGCATTACAGAACAGAGAGTCACCAGAGATATTGTTGGATTTGCTTGTGGATACTAGTACTTTTTTAGATGAGCGTAAGTTATTAAGGTTTTTATATGGGGTAAAAAGGTTTGACAGTATTGAAGTTTTGGTTGGTTGGTAGAGGGTTTTATGGGCAATGGTGAGTTGGTTATAATGGAGTTGATTTTGTAGCTCAAGCCAGCCTAGCTGTTTCAGATTATGACAGTGGTGGGTCCTGAAAGAGGAAGATGTGGCAAATCTAGCTATGTTATTATAAGAGTTTGACAGCTTGTTGAGGTTGTTTTTAGTCAGATTTGTGTATATGGATGAAGCATAGAGGAGTGTGGAGATTAAATGAGTATGAGCAGTAGAAGTTCTGGCTTGTGTAGTAAGGAATGGCTTTATCCTATAAAGGGAGCCCAGTTTCTGTTTACAGTACTTATAGTGTTGTTAATGTGAGTTTCATAGGTAAGGTTGTTATCTATTGTTATACCTAGAAGTTTAGTGGTTAAGTCTGGAGATATAATGGTACCGTTACTGGATAGGACTGAGAAGTCTATTTGGCTGGACTTGCGGATGGGTGTAAAGAGCAATAGTTTTGTTTGTTTGGGGTTCAAGAGGAGGCATCATTGTAAAAAACAATTTTCTACTATGGTAAACATTTTCTGGGTTAAGCACTGTAGTTCAGATGAGGATTTAGCTGAGCAAATGATTGTAGAATCATCTGCATATTGAATACAAGTAGCTTGAGTAATTGCTAGGTGAAGGTCATTTATATAGATTGAGAATAGGAGGGGACCAAGAACTGAGGCCTGAGGGACTCCTAGTGTGAGATGTGAAGATAGGTTATTGTCCCAAAGCACAGCTTGTTGTCTGTTGCTAAGGTAAGATTGGAACCATTGAATAATCAGTGAATCTAGTGAAAGAGATCTTAGTACATTTATAAGTAAATGGTAGTTGACCATATCAATAGCTTTAGAAAGGTCAATAGAGTGCTGTGGAGAGGATGTTGTTATTTTTGTTATGACTGATACTATCAGAGAAGGATAGGAGAGCAGTGGTAGTACTATGAAATGGTATAAACCATGTTGGCAATTTGCAAGTAGATTGTTTTGCAGTAAGTGATCTAGTAGTTGTTTATGGATGCATCTTTCTATAATTTTAGCTAAAGGAGAAAGTAATGCTATTGGGTGGTAGTTGGAATATTCGTTAGAATTGCCACCTTTGTGTAGGGGGATGATGTGGAGCTCTTTAAGTTTCAGTCTTCCTATGTTTCAGGAAACACATGGTAACACAAAACACTTTATTTTAGCAACTTTCTAAGATTATACAAGCAATATTTAAAATGTTTCCCTGGTTT
The DNA here is from genome assembly GCF_019279795.1 of Protopterus annectens. Taxonomy (NCBI): domain Eukaryota; kingdom Metazoa; phylum Chordata; order Ceratodontiformes; family Protopteridae; genus Protopterus; species Protopterus annectens. The sequence continues at coordinate 924,080,340 of NC_056734.1, forward strand.
TGGGCATTTGCCCCCCCCCCCCACCAAATAAATTTAGTCTTTTTCCAGATTTATTGTGCTGTGAAGCTGAGAGATTTAGTTGATTGTCAAGTGGATTTTACAAGGAGCTGAAAGCTTCAGGGGAAGAGAAGTTTAATGCTACTTATGCTAAGTTGTTTGCATTCTCATTAGCACAACAAGTAATATACTTGCTTTTGATGCAGAAGGCTGTGGGTTATACTCCCACAGTATGCAGATGGATCGCTGATACTGTACTGTGCTGTGCTTTAATGGGAGTGGATGCTGCAGTCCTATGAATGTCCTCCTTTGGATGAGTTACTTAGTAACTATGAACCCTTTATCAGTTTCCCATCCATTCCCCATTACAAAATTACTAAAACGACCAGAAAAGGATGAAGGTTTTGCCTGCTTTGAACACTCTAATTTTTTCAAAGTAAATGCTTTGGACCCCCGAGAAACTCAGTTAAGAGCATCAAGGGAGTGCTGAGAGGCAGGGGCAGGGACAGGTGATAGCTCACCTCATGGCGGACCACCAGCCTGATCCCAAGATCCAACTATGAGCTTTTTAACTGCAGCAACTTTAATAAATGCTATTGGAGTTGGATGTCCGCGAGGTGAGCTACTGCTCACCGTGAAGTGAGCTACCTCCTATCCCAGCCTCTGCCTCTTGGCGCTCCCTTGATGTTCTTAACTGAGTGTCCCGGGGGTCCAAAGTGTTTACTTTGAAAAAATTAGAGTGTTCAAAGCAGGCAAAACCTGCATCCTTCTCTGTTTTTTTTTTTTTGGTGTTTTTTTGTTTTTGGTTTGGTACGTTTACACCATAGCTGTTTTGCTACTGTTTTGGTTTACTAAAATTACTAGCTTATCATTCTTTAGTGTAGCATAGGCAACTTATTCTTCAAGGGCAACAGGCACTTTATTTATAAATGAAACAATGAAATATAAAGCTGTTTGCTAGCAGCAACCTCTTCATTAGTTACAGATCCTTTTAATGTGGAGCTATTTAGATGACTTACTTCTGCAGAGATTTTGCATATTTACTGATATTGGTGGATTGTAATGACAAATGTTTGAGTGGCCTTTTGTGGTTGAAATTTTCTGAAATGGGTAGTTTTGTCATTATTGGTTCATACATTTTGTTTCATTGCTAACCAGAAGACTGTTCCAAACTACAAATTTAAAACACATTCTAACAAGTGATGCTGTATTATACAAGGAATATAATTTAATACAATCAGGTTAATACAATCAGGAAAGTGAATCAAAGAATACATATATGTATGCTTGCTCACAGGATGCAGGAGATCAAAATAGGGGAAGTGACCAGTCACCAATGGTGTCCCCCAGGGTTTAGTGCTGAGACTTTTTCTGTTTGGCATATACATCTCAAAAGTAAAAGGAAATACCAAAGGGCTTTTGCTGACTAAGTCTGAGATGCCTGCAAGCTAGGAGCAGTTATTGAATCCCCAAATGACTTAACCATCATGCAGGAATGTTTGTCCCAAACAGTAACTGGTGCCAGAATCATGAATTGAAATTAAACTCAATTAATACATTACCATATCCTTTGGGAAGTTATCTACTCCAGGGAACTGCCAAATTGACAATGCCCCCTAAGAACCGGCCCAGTTGTTTGGCATTTGGGAACTTGTGTGTACAGTGACCTAACGTTTGACCAGCATATGCCCACAGTCATAACAAAGTCTTTCTATATTGCACAGCTTATAAACAAATCGATTGTTACTAGATCTAGTGATGTTATTATCCCCCTTTACAAAGCCCTCATTAGGTCAATCATTTTGTATAATGCCCACTTTGGCATGTATCTGTTCAGACCCATGCAACAATTGGAAAACCTACAGAGATACCTTACTAAAGGGATGCAAGTCCTAAACAGTAGGTTTTGGATGGACCACCTCAAAGATTTATCACTATACTGAGTATCCTACAGGGTGCATCACAGAGACAAATCCAAGACCCTCTATCAAAAAAATAAACTGTCTTCTACCTTACTCCTATATACCCAACTCCGCAATCAAGTAAAAAAACTTATTACCAAAGACAAAAAAAACTACTATTATAAACTTCAGTCCAATAACAATAATAACCCAAAACAGTTCTGGAAATCAGTCAGCTCCCTACTTCATCCTGGATCTCAAAACAACCCTTGCCCTGACCCTAATCTATCTGACAGTGAACTGTGCTCCCAGTTCAACACCTTCTTTACTGAATCCATAGCTAAGCTAACCAAAACATTCCCTAATAATGACCCACCTAACTCCCTCTTCACATCACCCAGCAACCCAAACAACAATCCCATCAATTTCCATCTCAAACCTGTTTCCACAACTTCTATGAAAAAGCTTCTATCCAAGCTAAAACCATGCTCTAATGCCCCTGACAACATTCCCTCTTGCTTCCTCAAACATGCAGCTGAAGGAATCACTCTCCCAATTAGTATTCTGATTAATAGATCCATAAATGAGTCATATATTCCAAAACTCTGGCATTCAGCCTACATTCTACCTCTTCACAAAGGAGGCAAAAACACTGCTATTTCTAACTTCCGCCCTATCGCCCTACTCTCTCCAATATCTAAAATTCTAGAGAAATGTGTCCACCATCAACTTTTACCTCATCTAATTCAGAATCACCTCCTAACACCCACCCAGCACGGCTTCCGTCCTGGCCACGGTACCATAACTGCCCTACTTTCCTTCCTAGAAACTGTCGGTCAAGCACGAGACTCTGGACTCATTGTATCCACAGTTCTCCTAGGTCTTTCAAAAGCCTGTGACACCATCTACCACACACACCTTCTTCATCGTCTGGCTAATCTCAATCTCTCCCCAAATACTCTATCCTGGTTCTCCAGTTATCTATCTGATAGATCTCAAGCAGTCAAATGGAAGAACTCTTTCTCTTCCTTCCTGCCTACACCCACTGGTGTTCATCAGGGGTCTATCCTTGGACCCATGCTTTTCAACATCTTTATAAATAACCTACACACCTTCATCCCTGACAGCACAGTCATCCAATATGCTGATGACTCTACATTGGTCTGTTCTGCCTCAAACTTTCCTGAACTACTGACCAAAACCCAATTAGCCTTTACCACTACAGAGAACTGGATGCACCAAAATCACCTTTCTCTCAACTCCAATAAATCCAAAATACTAATTTTTCTCCCCTCCAAAATTTCCTCTTTGGACAAAAACACTTTCAATGTCCTAAGTCAAACTAACACTGCCATTGAAGTGGTTCCCTCTGCAAAACTCCATGGCATTACCATAGATGAATACCTCAAATTTGATCTTCACATTCAATAAAACTTAAACAAAACTCACCAAAAGCTAGGTATGCTATATAGGAACAATTATTTTCTTTCCAACTCCACTAGGCATACCTTGGCAATCACCTACCTCCTTCCATCCCTTCTATATGGAGCCCCTCTTCTAACCAATTTATCTGTCACCAACACCTCTAAGCTCGAAGCTTGCTATAATAAGATCTCTAAATTTGCAACTAAATCCAAAACATCAACACACCACTGCCTCAGCCTACACTCTCTGAACTGGTTAGAACTCCCTAACCACCTAGACTATCTACAACTAACCACCGCTCACAAACTAATATTCTCCCCAGACAAATGCCCAGCATTAAAGGACATCCTTCCTCCATGCATCCCTAACAGATCACTGAGATCGGAGCACCAAAACCTAATCTCCATTCCCAAACCCAAGCGACCCACTGGCCAGCTTTTACTATCCTTCTCTCTAGGTAAAAAATGGAACTGTCTGCCTCCTTCTCTTAGGACTATGCCCAATACCGAATCGTTCAAGAGCCAACTTTTTCTTCACCTATCTTCCAAATGGAAATGCTCCTGCTTTCACCCCACATAAATTCTAGGGACTCCCCCACTAAGCTCCCCTTACACCATCTCCACTATACTCTCATTCTTATTCTTATGACTCTAAAGATCTAGAATCAGCAGACTTTAACTGCTGAACCCTAACATGTAAATATTGTTTAAAAAAAAAAAATCTCTGTAGTCAAGATGTTAAACTGTCTCATAATGTATATTATGTCTCAAATGTACGAATCCAACTCTTAACAAAAAAACACACTGTGAGAGGAAAACTGAAGCACCGGACAGCTGAGAACTATAAATAAAATGGTATTTTATTGAACAAGTAATCACACATAAAACACTTAATGAATCACCGCGTTTTTCGTCTTCTATACAACAGACTTCATCAGACAAACATCAATAATTAACTCGACATATTTATATGCTGACAAACATTTAAATTAACCAATAGTGATAGAACATCATCTCATGAATATGTATAAATTCATCCATTTTGAACTTTTTTTGAACTGAAAAAGTGTTTAAATTGTAAAACCTATAATATATGTAACCAACTGTATATAATAAAGTGCAAAATTGTAAACCTTGGCATTGTAAAATCAGGTTGAATCCTCACATATATAATATGTTTAAACATAAAAACATATATAATGAACTTGACAAAGCTATATTCTTCATGAACAATACTCCCACACAGTGGTCATTTTGGAATTTGCAGAAAATAATAATAAAAACTTGAACTCTGTATAAAACATTATGTACAAAAAACTGAATAAATGGATAAGGTAGCATTCTAAAAAGATGGACATAGTACAATTGATAACCAAAAATAAAAATAAAATAAATAAATGTATGTAAATCTCACATTTGAATATTTTGGATGTGTTAAAACCATAAATACAGATACATAAATGTCAATAAATATATTCAATAACAAATATATAAAATCTATATATCTAAAATACTTGATCAACCTATTAAAAATCTATAAAAAAATATAAAAAAATGTTCAATAAAATACCACTTTATTTATAGTTCTCGGCTGTCCGGTGCTTCAGTTTTCCTCTCACAGTGTGTTTTTTGGTTATTAGTTGATTTTCGCACTGTTCCTTGCGTTGTGGTTACTATGAATCCAACTCTTGTTTTTTCACTTTGTAACCTTTATTCGTATTTTGGAAACCTATATTGTATGGTATTTTACTTTGCAAACTTTATTCTTCATTTTGTATCCAATATTGTATTAAATTGTTCATGGAGCTTTTTTCCCCGGGCCTCCACTGAAAATGGGCACTTCTTGGCGCAGTGGACTTCCCCGGTAATCAAACTAATAATAAAAAATAAATAAAAAATATGTCTGGCATACAAGGCATCCTCTGACCTACTGAACATCAACAAGTCAAATGGCATCAGAAAAAA
>NC_056734.1:924086126-924219923 GCF_019279795.1 Protopterus annectens
TTGTAATAATGGTTTTCTGTCTCGCTCCTAGTTGCTGGACCACCTCAAATGTAACATCCATGGCTTCACTTGTATGGATCTGCCCCCTGTTTGTTTTCCTGGGCTGCACTCATCCCCCGATTGGTTGCTGCTACTGTATTCCCTTCTCCATTGGTGGAATCATCTGTCATCGGGGTTTCTATTTGAGGTACATTATCTGGTGTTCGAAATGAAACCCGTGGCCAAGTGAAAACATCACCTTGCACAAAATCATTGCGACCTCCCTGCAGTTTCCTTAATTTAATCTGGAGCAACTTCCTTGAATAAACTGTAGCATTTTCCATAACATCATTCAAATGCCTCGTTACTAACTCAGTCCCATAACGGTTATATAAACTGGTGTATTTACTCTTGATACCATTGGTTGCTGTTGCTCCCTCTCTCTCTGCAGATGCAATCAGCAACTTCAAATAACCCACGCTGGTGCTCAAGTTACATTTCTGCCAGTCGCTAAGTAGTATAGGGTCACAGTTCATCTGGGCAGGCATTTTTAATATTCTCAGTCCATGGGGAACTATGCTTTCCCTAATGCTAACTTCTAAATGAAATCTTTTATATTGTACCCTTTTCAATTTGAATAAGTCCATCTAAAATGCTAGCATGTCTCTTTTAAAAGCCTGAAAATCCACATTTTGCATGTCATCCCTCTCATCTTCGAGAGTGATATTAAACAATGGATTAACACTCTCACTCACCTTTGAAATAAATTCATCCACAGTTGACTCAGTCCGTATGTTCTTGGTAGCTGGGTTATACGCCAACTCAATGTTTTCAGCTCCTGTTGCCATGTTCCTAGTATTGTTGGTATGAATTCATAAAAGTACAACAAAGATAAAACCACCCAACAATATCCAGGTACCTCTGCAAAGAAAGAAAAACAATCCAAAAATGCAAAAGAATAGGCAGATGTAAGGCTCCAGTTCTTCAGAAAATGTAATGGTGCCAAACACAAACACAAGCGCTTTCACTGACTGCTTCTTCAGGTGTATGTCAAATGGAATTAAATCACCATACTTATACTATTAAGTAAAATCACATGACTTATCATTAAGCATTTAAAGGCAAAGAATATTTCAATGAAAACAAATGATAAAAGCATATAAAAGCATAAAAATTGTATAAAACACAAATAAGCAAATAAAATGTTAACAATTTCTATCTCCATAAAGGTCGAGTTTTTAGGATAGGTCTCAAGGGGACATGGTCATTAAGGCCACGCCCTGTGTCTGCCCTTAGCATTATGATCCATTCAGCCTCCAGTCCTTCCGTCCTGGTTCTGATATCTCCTCCCCGAGGATTTTCCATACATCTACATTCACAAACTGAACTGGTTGGGATAACTGTTGCTGTGCGCCATTCAGTGGGCACAAAGCCTGATGCGAGGCGATTATTGAACATGGTGCTTAGGTGGGGAGCCAGTTCCTTAAGGAAAACTAGAGCTAAACCATATTTTTCACAATGGACTGTAGCTAATTCAACCTAAGGAGAATAGACAACATATTCCAAATAAGCTAAGGATGTGTCTTAGTTATTATAGAAACATCAGATCATATACAGAAATTTTTAATAAACATTGGAACATTCTAATGACAGACAGGCAAGTGAGTAAGTACTTGGACCCACGACCCCAATTTACATTTAAAAATAAAAAATCATTGAGAAGAAGGCATTGTACCACTAGAGATTATAGTGTGACACATGTTACTGGGGGGACTAGACCATGCAGGAACTGTCAGTACTGTAAGTATACATCTGAATATGAAGAATTCAGACATCTGGATACAGGTGAAATTTTTAAGCTTGGGACAAGTGCCATATGTGATAGCTCCCATGCTGTTTACTTAGCTGTATGCCAAATATGCTATAAGTATTATGTTGTGAAGACCGACAGACAGCTGAGGTGTAGAGTTAGAAAACATCTGTATCATATAAAGAAAAAGAGTTTATTCAATGCACTAGCGAAACATGTTATTGAGACAAATGACCATCACATATTTAAGTTTATGATCCTGGGGAGATGTATGGAAAATCCAAGGGGAGGAGATATTACAACCAAGATGGAAGGACTGGAGGCTGAATGGATCATAAGGCTAAGGGCAGACATAGGGCATGGCCTTAATGACCATGTCTCCTTGCGACCTATCCTAAAATCTTGACCTTTACGTGGATAGGAATTGTTAAAATTTTATAGGCTTATTTGTGTTTTATACAAGTTTTATGCTTTTATGTTTTTATCATTTCTTTTCATTGAAATCTTCTTTGCCTTTAAATGCTTAATGATAGGTCATGTGATTTAACTTAATAGTATAAGTATGGTGTGTTAATTCCATTTGACATACACCTGAAAAAGCAGTCAGTGAAAGCGCTTGTGTTTGTGTTTGGTACCATTAAATTTTCTGGAGAACTGGAGCCTTGCCTCTGCCTATTCATTTGCATTTTTGGATTGTTTTTCCTTCTTTGCAGAGGTATCTGGATATCGTTGGGTAGTTTTATTTATTTATGTTATTTAACATTTGTTGACTGGGAATGTCCGACTAGGTTCCACAGAGCCTGTTTTCAGCGGAGGCCCGGGGAGAAACGCTCCAGATGCATGTCTTTGGAATGTGAGAGGAAACCGGAGTACCCGGAGGAAACCCACGCAAACACAGGGAGAACATGCAAACTCCACACAGAAGGCACCCCAGCTGAGAATCGAACCGGAGAACCTCTTGCTGTGAGGCGACAACGTTAACCGCTGCACCACTGTGCTGCCCATAGTTTTACCTTTGATGTATATATTTTTTGTTTTTACATTTTTATCCTGTAAATGTGTTACTCATTTTTTTGTCTATAATTTCTGTTGCTAGATGTGATGATTTTCTATGTAAGCTTAGGCTGGAGCTTTTCTCCCTGGGCCTCTGCTGAAAATGGGCACTGTCCCAGTCGGATTATCCCAGTAAACAAATGTAAAATAAATAAATAAATACTGAAAACAGCACTGATATCTGGGAAGAAAGTCCAAACTATAAACCAATTTGCTCTTCAAGTCTTTAAATTACAATTTTGCAGTGACTGACTGGCCTCAAAAGTTGCTGGATTGATTAGATAGGAAAACAAGAAGGATGTTTCATGCTCATCAAATGAATTATAAAAATCAGTGTATACCAAGACTATATATTCCCTGTTCTGAGACACGTATGGGCCACCTCGAAATTGATTACATGTATAGATCTGCAATCGTAGGATTGCATACATATCTGCTGACCTCACAAGACCCAAATGTAGTGAAAGTTTTAAAACATGAGAAGAATAAGTCTAAGATGACTTCCCTGCTTAGATTAGCAGAAGCATATTGGTGTCAAGTGGAAATGGAAATTAAACCAGAACTAGATAAAAATCAGGCAGCAACTGAAAGTGCCAAAAAAAAAAATCAGGATATAAGGTAAAGGATCAGATGAGAAGGCAAGAAATGTAGTTGCATTTAAACCAAAAGATGAAAGGTTAATACTGGTGGCTGAAGATAGTGGACTACGTGCACATTGGTTTACAAAGTCCATTGAACATGTAGGAAAACAGACAAATGTATGTTTTGTAAAACATAATTGGAAACAGTCGAACATCTTGTTCTGGTTGTGATATACTAATAGCAGAAGGACTGTATACTGAAAGAAATAATGTGGCAAAACTGTTGCATTAGGGATTGTGCAAACATTATGATATTGAAGTAGTTTAAAAACATTGTAAACATGAGCCACAAAGCATTACAGAAAACAACAAAAGTTTATAATACATGGGATCACCAATTACCAAAAGTTCAAAAAATAGATTTGAGAAAATCCAGGAAAAGAAGACAAAAGTAGCATTGATCACTGAAATTGCTAAACACAGTGACTACAGTGTATTACGTACAGAGAGGCACAAAGTCATAAAATACCAGGATTTGTAGGCAGAAATAAGGGAATGTGGAAGAAGGATACCCAGACAGTTCTAGTAGTGGTGGAAACAATTGGTCTTATAAAAAGGAATTTACAGTCTGTTATCAATACATCTAACTCCATGTGAATTGCAGAAGGAGTCATTACTGGGGACATTGCGGGTGCTGTGAAGAGCACTTCTGGCTATCATCAGAGAATGAAACAATACTACTTTTGTGAACTTTAATCATACTTTGACTTAGGAATGGGGTCTATTCCAGTTATAGTATTAGAAATCTAAAAGACTTGGAGAAATTAAAAAAAAAAAAACAAAAGAAGAAAGGAACTTTTCTATCTCAGTTAACAGTGGCTCATTCAACATGTAATTTCCTGTCACTGCACCCTCCCATGACAGGTAGGCAACATGCTTTTGGTCATTACATATCATGTCAGTGACCCGGCATCTGACCTGCTGGTGCTGACAGCATTAATATTCATTACATCCTGCCAGACATGGCCATGGTAGGACCAGTCAGATGTCTCCTGACTGAACATCCATTGTCCATAAAAACAGAAAGCCTGCAGCAAGATCTCATACTCTGAATGACAGAACGTGCTTTTATTTGCCTTTCCTTTGCCAGGTATTATGCTCTAAGGGGAAGGAAAAAGAGTATCAGGTTGATACATATATTAAACTACACCTCCTACATTCAACTTCCCCTGTGGTGTTGCAAGATATCTGTAAATATAAAATTTCATATGGACACACACACACACACACACATAAACACCACACACGCAAGCACACATGCTTACACACATGGACAAACACCACACACACTGCACACACCACGCACACCACACACACCACACACGCCACACACACCACACACACCACACACGCACTGGCTTAACTAAACTTCCAACACCATTAATAACATAGCAGTCCTCCACCTCTTGTAAATATCTGGTAGACATGCTATGCTCTGCTTGCACTCAGGTTTCTAAGAAGTAATTTTACCAGAGAGCCCTAGAAACATCCACATAACATATATCACAATGATAGAACAATCATCTCAAACAATTACTTTTTTTAACTGTGAGACTGCATCTCTGCCAGGTTCTCCATCAATGAAAGTCCTCCTCACATGTTGCTACTGCTACATACATTTGCTAATGACTGTATGACTGAATGTACAATAAACACACAGCACCTACAGAAGTATAGCTAAGGCAGGGTAAATGGGGCAGTGACCCCAGGAATAAGGTGTTATAGGACACGATTGGCAGCTGTTGTTGTTGGGCTTCACTGCAGTGTCTGCATTCAGAAATGAATGAACTGAATGCTGATATGGAAATTGCAGTCAGGACTGAAGTGCTGAAGACCTTTGTGGGTGGTGCTGTAAATCTGTCATGCTGCTTGTTACATTTGCAATCAGTTTGCTACAATTCCAAGTCAAAGTTTTTTTGCTTCTTCACTTAAGTTGAGGGGCACCGGGTTGCGGAATGGAACCAGGCACAAGATGAACCAGATGTAGCTCTGAGTACCTCTATTATCATCGTTAACCATAAACACCCTCATAACAAAACATCAGATAACACTCCCAGCATATTTCTGTTCTAGGTTTGATGTTGGCACTACACAACAATTCCAAACATCTTTGCTTTGCACTTTTAATGTTGAATTGCACCGTTGTTTCCAACAGGCTGACCCTAGATAATCTCCCGTTTTGATTAGCACACCTGCTTTGCTTGCACTTTTTATGGCAGCAGTAGAATACAAATATTCCTTTACAAAAATCCGTACATTGTAAATATTGTTTTTAGAAAAAAAACACTGATGAAGGCAGAACAGCTAATGTAAAAGTCACTTAAGAGAACATTTACATCACAAATCAGAATATATTACTTTCTTTTGGTAAAGCTCTTCAGATCTTGCATAATTTAGGAAGGGTACCCTGGCAGCATTGGTTAATGCAAATAGTAACTATATGACAATGTAAATATTATGGTATTCTATATGTTCTGGATTTACTGCTAGATGCACTGATTTGTAACAAGTAGAAATGGCTGGGAATGGACAACAGGTCAACGTCAGTGCCTCTGCTGAATCGGACAATGATACTGAGATGCATAGACCTGAGTCATAGTCAGAGAATACAGTGACACTTGTATCTGTCACACTGTTGGATGGAGAGCTGCTTTCCACAGAGGAAATGTATCCAAACATACAGAGAACCCTGTAGCTCTATGGGTTGTCCACATACCAACCTCTGTGGGAATGGGACCATCTATGGCTAAGAGACTCACAAGTATTTCTGGGGTATGAAGTAGCAGCTTCACAGACATGCACAGTTTCCTTTAGATAATATAACCTTCAGGCCAGCTCCCAACTGCATGGAACATTCATGATACATCAGCAAATGTGCAGGGGTATAATTTCAGCACCAAAGCTAGGGTACCCAGCACCCTGGGCAGTTCCCCAAACTGCCTCCCCCACATGCCCCCTCAACTCAAAGCTGAGATGCAAAAATATTTTAGCAAACACTTCCTACAAACATAACAAGCAGTTTGTTACTATTACATCACTATGCATTGGGTAAACTGATTAAATGTGTTACAGATAAGGCATGCCTGCAAAATAACTTGACAAAATTGAACATTTGGACACAGAAGAATAATGTGCTGATAAATGCTTCAAAAAATAAGCATATGAGATTTGGCAGGCATAAACTGGAAGGTGAATATTTAATACAGCACGCAGTGATTGAAACTGTAGATTCACTTAAGGACCTGGGTATACAGGTAGATTCAGCTATGAGTTTTTCTAATCATATCAACCAATTGGTTAATGATAGTTATAGAACTATAGGTTGTATAAAAAGATTTATAAAGTCTAAGAAACCAAAAATAATGAAGTCATTGTCTGTTAGTTACATTAGACCCAAACTTGAGTATGGAATAACAATATGGAAACCCTACAAGAAAAAAGCATGAATTAATTGGAAAGAGTACAATGGAAATATACCAAGGGTATCCATGGATGTGAAAATGTAAGTTATTATGAAAAACTAACATATCTGAACTTGTACAGTGTCTCTTACAAATATCTAAGAGGAGATCTTATTCAGGTATACAGGGTATTTAGTGACAACTACCGCTGGGAATGTTTGGGGTTAACAAAAAGTACTAGAGAATCACCAGGCACCTATGTAGGAGATTCTATAGGAATGAGAAGTGTACTAATTGGTTCTCTGACAGAGTAGCTGATGCATGGAACAGACTACCAAATTACATTAAACCAAGGACTAGTTTAGATATTTTTAAGAACAGCCTGGATACTTATTATGGAAACAAGTGTTTTGGTATATTGGCAAGCTAGAAGGGCATTAATGCCCGTGCTTGAAATATTTGTATGTATGTATGCATGTATGTATGTATGTATGCACACAAAGTGTTTCAGAACTTCAATCATGACCATAAATGCAGCACTGGCCCACAATTTGCCTCACCCTAAGTATGTCTCTGTGTAATTCAGGCATGGACTACTGCCACATGCTTCACAATGGAGCTGGCAAGTATGCTGCATAGTATTTGTGAGGATGCTACTCAACCCCATTATGAACTCTTTGTCATTCTGCACCTCAGACATCATAATATGACTGATCTACTGTAGTCTATAATGCACACACTGTCTCAAAAAGCACTTCTGTACATAAAATTGCAGTGCCATCATGTATGCCCATACTATCAGTATGGTCCAAGGTTATGGTAGAAGACAGGCATGGATGGACATGTTGCTGGCCTTTACAGTGGACATGGTCCTGGAGCTGTCATAAGGACTGCCATCCCTCATAATTGATGATGATGAGTATATGCTCCCAAGAGTGAAAGCCCCCAGGAATGAGCTGTATCCATGTCCAGGTCACAAAGAGGTATAACATCCTTTCCATGGGAGGTCTGGAACCCTGTCCCCTCTCACCATCAGAATGACACTAGATCTAGTCCATGCAGTGGCATTTTATCCCTGTCAGAGGAGGACATTATCCCCAATAACACTTATCCTTCCAGCTAATACAGCGATGATGTGGTTCCCCTCCCAGTTTATGTTTTTTAGCTTTGTGTTATTGTGCCCTTTGTCCCCTGTGCAAATGATGATGATGATGACTGTGGTATTGAGGTGATGCCTGATACATGGGGGGGGGGCTGACCATGCACTGGCCAGCATAGCCTGATAGGAACACTGCATGTATCACATGTAATGCTTTTAATGTATGAATGTGTATAGTGAATAAGGGGAGCAGACCATGCAGGTACTATAGATGCACTGATTGGTATAGCCTGATAGGAACACAGCATGTATCACTTGTAATGTTGTTATCATATGATTATTATGTGATGCACAGGAGGAGCAGACCTTGCACTAGCCAGCATAGCCTGATAGGAACACCGCATGTAACACACATAAGGCTTTTAATGTATGAATGTGTGTAATGAAGAAAGGGAGCAGGCCACTATGGATGCACTGATCGATATAGCCTGCTAGGAACACTGCATGTATCATGTGTGACTTTGTTGTTGTATGAATGTTATGTGATGCACTGACCAGAATAGCCTAATAGGAACACTACTAGTATTATGTTTAGTTTGTGGAACACTGCATCTTCATGAATGTGATGGCCTATAGTTGTCAACCAGATATTACTATGTTGACAGAACTGCCAAATACTGCACACATCACTACTGGGGGTGGTCTTTCATTGATTATATATCATCTAGCTCTTGATGACTGTCATCAATTTCTTCTGTCACCACAGAGTTGTCTAGCAAAGGGTGTAATGCTAGCATCAAGCTGTGATGTCAGCCCTGCTTACAGATATGTTATGAAGCAAGAAACCTACTGCAAGCATCTTGCTGACGAGTACTATAGAGACCCAGTGTCTGTATTTTGAAAACAATACCATGCCTTCTTCAGTATAAATACATATTCAATGATGTTATGTGTTGGAGCACAGGTAGTGTTGAATTGCATTTCTGTTATGTTACAGGACCGTGCATGAGGTTTCATGAGCAAAGAGGTAGCCTGAATCACTTGCAAAGGACATTTTGTTAGGTTGATAGATGAGCTGCATGCTTAGTGCATATATCAGCATTTATTCTACATATTGTGCCAGCATTTCTGAACTAGATGACCCTGTAAAGTGAAAAGACCAGGCTGAATGCAAATATTCAAGTCAGGCATATGTCATATGTTAGAATCATTTTAACTAAAAGTGTTTTGCACACATGCATTTTTTAACACTACCTACCCCTGGGTAGCAGAAACTGTTTTAAATTATTGTTGTAATTAGGATATGAAATAACTGTTAACATGCTGTAAACAACCTCATATATTTCATTGTAAGAGTACCTAATCTCCTTTTCAAAGTTTTTTTTTATATTTCTGTAAATATTTCTTTTTTTGAATATGTGTTTATGTATATAGTATGACCTTGTAACTACTGTTCTCTCACTTATTTTTTGTCTTACATTTCTTACATTTTTACTTTTTTCTCTTACAATTTGTGCATTATATCTTTATTTTTTTTTATTTATTTTTTTTTTAAATGTTACTGTGGAGCTTTTCTCCCCGGGCCCCTGCTGAAAATGGAAATATATCCAGTTGGACTAGCCCGGTTAACAAATGTAAAATAAATAAAAATAAAAAAATAAAATAAATAATCTCCTCTGTACTGCCAACTATGTGGCAGTTCAAGGAATGGCAATATTTGGTATTCATATAGCTCTGTGAGAGTGGTGCAGGTGGTGCGTTAATTGCAATGGCATGCAGTACCTCCAGGATGTGTAGAATGTTTTAGAAGCCATTCATAGAGTTAGTTCTGTCCACTGCAGTTCTGAGAAACCATATATGTTCGTCTATATGTACCAGTGTGATATCAAGAAACTTACTGAGTATTCATGAAGCAGATATCTGTGAAGTACTTATAGCAGATTGCTAAAAAGTCCCTTTAGTTACGACGGTACATATGCCTTGATATAGATGGGGATAAGAAGATCACACATTCCTATAGAATCTACATGTGAATTAAATATCTTGACCAAGCTTTTATTAACATCCTGATCTAAGCCTTTGTTTTGTATACTTTCTGAGAAACAGCTTCCAGCACTGAAATAGTGGGACACCATCTACAACTGTTGCGTTATTACAGTTTAGTTCATATCTGTGCGATATTTTGGCATTGTACTTTATCAGATCATCTTCTTGAAGATGGATGTTTCTCTGTTAGTCAGCATCCCTTTCATCCTATATTATATAGTAATCCTCACTAATTAGCCTGCAAGCAAATATAAATGCAATTAAAGCAGTTAAGGTATTGCCATAAGAGTTTGTGCCACAAAAAAAAAAACAATTTAGGTCACAATAAAAATGTTGTATTTAACCTCACAGAAATCACTCAGATACTATTTAGGTAGGGACCAACGTTTGCTTAATGTTGCACCATGGGTGAGGTTAGATAGGTTATAGTATTCCCCACACTCAAGTTATGGTGTAAGAGTATAAAGAAATAGAAAAAGTGTTTTTTTTATCAATAGCCATAGTGTGTCCTTCTGCTCATTCCAGTGTTTTGCGTTGTCATATCCCTTACCCCTGTATCTTTTGGGACTGCTGTATAAAAAGTGCATCGATGTGTACATTTTTCAATACAGAAGCTGCCTTTTTCCAGATTGCTTATTTACTGACTTTTCATACAGGTCTCGTGTGTGCATTTACTTCCTACAGAGTACATATGCTGTTGCAACTTGCATCCTTTGCTTATTTTTAGTAAGAAAAGAGTAAAGTCATATACAGAGTATAGACAGGTGGTGGCAATGTCATCTGCTTTGGTTATGTAGTAAAGAAAATTACTTTATTATGATGTGGAAAAAGGCATATGTAGCTCTTCCCTCCCTCCCACCATCCAAAACAAAGAATATTTGCAGTCATATACATGCAACCATCTGCCAGTTAGCCTCAGCTTGAAGCTGTGTGGAGTTGAATGATGTCTAATCACTTCTATAAACAGGACTGGGTAATTTCACTATACCATGAAGGAATGACTCCACAGCAAACCAGGAAGAATTTATTCCACTTCAAAATCGATATATTCACATGTACAAAAGAATGCACAAATGCTTATCTCTAGCGCCTCGGCAAAATCGCCTTTACAGAGTAAAGATTTTTAACATTGCTTTCAGTTCCCTTTTTATACAATCCTAAAAAACACTCCCATAACCTAATTCAATTAATTATTCAATTAAGAAAACTTTTAAAAATTAAAAACACAGTACTATAAAAAACTTCATATACTAAAACTATAACTTTTACAATAAACTTTTCCACGAACAATCATAGTTAAGTCCATTTGGTCTAAGTGTGTTTAATTTTAGTATAAGACATAATTCTTTTTTTCTTAATAACTGTTTTAAATACTTTTCATTTAAATACTTATTATTTTCTATACTATCTAACACTGTAACTTTTAACCCTTCTATTTTACCTTCATGATAACTATGAAAATGTGCAGCCAAAGGACTAGTTTCTTTATTATTTTTGATATCCCTGACATGCTCTTTAATTCTGCAGGCTAGCGATCTTTTCGTTTCACCCACATAAAACTTCTTACAAGGACATTCAATTCCATAAATGACTGCTACTGAATTACAATTGTATGTTCCCCTTGTAGTAAAAGGGATGCCATTAATTTTTTCAAATTGTTGTACTATATACCTACAAATAGTGCATTTACCACATTTTTTGGTACCCTGATATTTTATTTGTCTATACACTGGCATATTTAACATTTTAAACCGACTATGTACCAAAAAATCCTGAATACTTCTGCCCCTTTTATATGAAAAACTGATCTGCTTATCTGATAAAAAATCCACTTCCCTTTTAAGCAAATTCCAGCTATGTATCACATGTTCTTTAACACAATCTGATAGTACAGAAAAGGTAGAAACAAAATACACAACATCCTTAGAATCACTAGGTATACTACCTTGTCCTACTTTTCTATATTTCACTTGATTTTTAACCCTTTTCAAACTTTCCTTTAAATTTTCTTCTTGGTAACCTCTTGCTTTAAATTTATTATAACTTTGTATGTATTCCTCTTCTCTAATGATAGAGTTACTACACAATCTATTAACTCTATGAAATTCTGTATATGGAATTGCCTTAATAGTATGTGCTGGATGATGACTAGTTCCATGCAACACTGATCCAGCTCCTTGAAATTTTCTATGCACTTGATATTGCACTGATTTTCCGTTATGTCCTATTAGGGAAACATCTAAATATTGCACTATCTGCCCATTTTGTAACCCATCAAATTTAATGCCCATAGTATTAACGTGTATTTCCTCAAAAAACTTTTCCACATCTTCTTGTCCCCCTTTACAAATGAATAACAAATCATCAATAAAACGATAATATCTATAAACATGTTTTTTAAAAAAAGGGTTGGTGTATATATACTTATTCTCAAAGTGACCCATAAATATATTCGCATAACTGGGGGCAAAGGCTGCCCCCATCGCTGTGCCCTGTTTTTGCCTGTATATGGTTCCATTAAATTCAAATATATTATTTAAACACATATTAACTAATTCTAATATATATTTGACTACTTCAGTATCACCTATATAATATTTAATGGCTGCCAGTCCATCCTCATGTTTTATGCTAGTGTACAAACTAACCACATCCATTACAACAAAATACATATTTTCTTGCCACTGTATATTCTTAATTTTTGCCAGGAGATTGAATACATCCTTAGTATAAGATGGTAACTTGCATACAACTGGCATTAAATACGCATGCAAAAACTTTGAAATATTTTCTAAAAAAACATTAGTTGCTGAAACTATAGGACGTCCCGGTGGGGGAAAGATATTCTTATGTATTTTTGGTACACAGTAAAAACAAGGCATTCTAGGGCCATTGATGTTAAACTTTTCCTTGATGTCCTTATAGGAGAAATACTGCAATCTATACCCTTTGTCTATAACATATTCATAATTCTTTTGAGCTTCTAGATATTCGTTTAATCCTATTTTTTCATACACTTCATCATTTTTTAAATGTTCATAACACATATGTAAATACTGAACCACATTCAATGCCACCAATTTTCCTCCTTTGTCAGAAGGTTTAAATATTATATTATTATCTTGGCTTAAAACATTTAAACAATTCCATTCCTCTTTGGAGAGATTATACTGTATCCCTCTACCATTTTGTTTAAATTTTTGAAATTCAGCTTCAATATTATGTGTTAATGACTTTTGAAAATATTTAATATTCTCATTACTTTGCGGGGGCATGAAAATACTTTTCGTTTTAATTGTACTGGTATCAAACTCATTATGTTCATTCATATCTAATTCTGAATTACAAGAATAGAACTCATCATCCGTATCCATTACTATACCATCACTGCCCTCCCCACACTTATACATACTGTATTCATTTGTATGATAATGAAACAAATCCATTAAATGTAATTTACGGCTAAACTGAAATATATCAGCTTTTAACATGTGAATCCTTGGTATAACTGTGGGTACGAATTTTAACCCTCTATTTAAAACATTTAAATCACAATATGTTAAATTACATCCAGATAAATTCACCACATACTCACAATTTGAAGAATTCTCATTAACACAAGCATTTTCAGTCCCATTTTCAGTCCCATTTACCCTTTTTGTTCGAACGCTGTTTCCCATACCCTTCCCTGTTAGGTCCCTGTCCATTCCAACTCCGTTTCCGATTGAAACGGGTATCCTGAAAAAAATTCAGGCCTTTGCTGTTCCCAGGGTTAGGAAGAGCTGGAAACTCTTCACTGTCTGTATCCCCTTCCGTATGCGACAAACCACTTTCTGCTGAAGTACATGCTGCTCCTTCCACTCCTCCATTACTTCCTTTGCGTTCAAAATGAACCCGTTGCCATCTCGTTTTGGGATTGGTCGACAGTAGAAACGCCCTTTTGTTTTCGTAATCATGAAGATCTCTGTATAGCTTGTTTTTCTTCCGCTCTATAAGTTCGGATTCATATTCCATTAATTGTTCATTCGTTTTTACCAGAAATTGCTGTAAATCATCATGTTTAACTTTATTCGAAATTTCAATGCACATATTTTTGATCTCTTCCCTTAATTTATGCTTCTTCAGCATATCCCTTTCTATAAGTATCCGAACCCATTCTTTGCTGCACCGATGAGCAGCTGCCAGCCATCTATCGTGAAACTGTTTATCATCAGAACTGGTAAGGTCAAATGGAGTAGAAGGGTTTTTTACAGTCCGTAACCCTCTAGGAGTAATGTCTAACTCCTCATAACGTTGTAAACTTTGTAAATTTAAGAATACCGATGTTTCTTTAAACAGTAATTTTTCTATTTGAACATATAAATCCCGAATTTCAGGTGCAACCATAGTTTCCACCTTTTTACCAATACGTGCAAAAGGATTTTGTTGCCACAATTTACGGTCCTGTTGCCATTTATTGTATAGCATAGATGCTCCTTCACCACTGGGTAATTTCTTGAATTTGGTTACATGCATCCTAAGTGGAATACATTCAACAAAGTGACCATGTCATTGGTTCCTACACAAATACAATCATCAGGAAAGCAGACTTCCTATGTATCCGGTAAGAGTGTACTCATCTTAACAAAAAACTTCACTGTACTTTTGAGATGTGTTCACCTATCAGTGCTTTCAAAGTCTAATGGCTCATGTTTTCACACAATGTATATAATTAACCCTAAGGCTGAAAGGTGGCATCTACAAGCTGACATGATTAGCTAAAAAAGTGCAGACCAATAGTCAACAGTGGGACCGGCATTTGCAAGCAGTAGATGTTGGTAAAAAAAAGACATTAAAACATGATAGGTAATGTGAAGACATTCTGAGATATAAATGTGTGCCTAGTAAAGTAGTTTATTTATAGGTTCATAGGTTCATAGGTTCATAGGTTCATACTAGGCTATCTGCCCGAGGGCATTTATAAGCCTAGCCCATATTTAGTTTGGAGAAACTATGCCCATTATTTTGCTGTGCCTCTGTCGAGCAGTGACACTGAGGTAACCCTGGGGTGTATCTGCAATCTCCCATCCATTGGTCAAGATTCCTCTTGAACAAGGCCAGTGAGGTGCTCTGCCTCACATAAACCGGGATTTTGTTCCACAGCATAGGGAGTCTTTGGGTGATGAATCTATCCCTCCAGCACATCCTATTAATAACCGTGTCGAGGTTTAAGTCTCCCGCCTTGTGGCTCTGAGGGATCTAGATTTTTGAGATGAAGCATGTTCATCAAATCTGGGTTTGACATGGCCTTGTATGTCAGGCATAGGTCACCTCTGAGCAAGCGGTAAGCAACTGAATATAACTGGAGTTCTTTCAGTCGGGCAGCATAAGACAGATTTTGAGACCCTTTATCCTTTTGGTGAGGAACTTTTGTGGCCTCTCCAGCTGCTGCAAGTGTCGGGTCAGATACATTCAATGGGGCATTGTACTCGATCATTGGTCTGATGAGTGATGAGTATAGGGAGACTATGACTTCCCTTGATCTAGATTTGAATCCCTTCATGATAAGGTGGGCAATGTAGAAGGTCTTCCTAACTACTTTAGCAATATGAGTGTCGAATGAAAGGCTACTGTCAACCTGGGTTCCCAGGTCCCTAATAACTTCTTCTGTGTTCAGGGATTGCCACCTATATGGTAGCTAGTAACCTTATTTTTATGACTATGCATTTCTTGGCATTTAACTTTAGGCCATGGCTCTGGCACCAGTTATCCGCTTCTGTGAGACCCTTCTGAAGGATATCTGTGTCGGATGTGTTTTCCACTAGCGCCTAGTTTGCAGTCATCTGCAAACTTTGTCAGCCATAACCCTCCTGTGTTTGCTTGTACTTCAGAAAAGTAGATGCCAAACAAGAGTGGGCCCAGGACTGAGCCCTGTGGGACACCACTTGTGACAGGCTTTGAGTTTGACATGGCGCCAGCAACTCTGACCCTGTGGGTTCTGTCACTCAGCCAGTTTGCAACCCATCTTGTAATGTATGGGTTTACATTTAAGTTGATGAGTTTTTCAATGATACCGAGTGAGGTATTGTATCAAAAGCCTTCGCCAGGTCTAGGTAGGTTGTATGGACTGCCTTCAATGGCCTTGGTGACTGTTTTCAAAAAGTCAACCAAGTTTAGAAGGCATGATCTGCCTTTGACAAAGCCAAACTGGGTTGGATCCAAAGTCTGCAAGTTCCATTTATGAGATCCATTATGATCCTCTCCATGGCTTTGCAGAGGGACCACAGTCGCCAGCGCCCACTCCTGAGTGCTGTATCTGGAGGTGAGACTAAGATTAAACAGCTGTCCTAACTGTGGGTTTAATTCCTCATTGAGTTCATGGAACACCATCAGGTCCCATGGATGCTGTGTTCTTAGAGATGTTTGGGGGCTACAATCATTTGGTATAGATAGTTTGTGTTTGTTTACAAGAATAGTCTGACCTGACCTACAATGGAACAAATAGTGTCAACTTATATACAATATGGCATCTACAAGCTGACATGATTAGCTAAAAAAGTGCAGACCAATAGTCAACAGTGGGACCGGCATTTGCAAGCAGTAGATGTTAGTAAAAAAAAATACATTAAAACATGATAGGTAATGTGAAGACATTCTGAGATATAAATGTGTGCCTAGTAAAGTAGTTTATTTATAGGTTCATAGGTTCATAGGTTCATAGGTTCATACTAGGCTATCTGCCCGAGGGCATTTATAAGCCTAGCCCATAGTTTTGTGGCTTACGCCACCCCTTTAGTTTGGAGAAACTATGCCCATTATTTTGCTGTGCCTCTGTCGAGCAGTGACACTGAGGTAACCCCTGGGGTGTATCTGCAATCTCCCATCCATTGGTCAAGATTCCTCTTGAACAAGGCCAGTGAGGTGCTCTGCCTCACATAAACCGGGATTTTGTTCCACAGCATAGGGAGTCTTTGGGTGATGAATCTATCCCTCCAGCACATCCTATTAATAACCGTGTCGAGGTTTAAGTCTCCCGCCCTTGTGGCTCTGAGGGATCTAGATTTTTGAGATGAAGCATGTTCATCAAATCTGGGTTTGACATGGCCTTGTATGTCAGGCATAGGTCACCTCTGAGCAAGCGGTAAGCAACTGAATATAACTGGAGTTCTTTCAGTCGGGCAGCATAAGACAGATTTTGAGACCCTTTATCCTTTTGGTGAGGAACTTTTGTGGCCTCTCCAGCTGCTGCAAGTGTCGGGTCAGATACATTCCGAATGGGGCATTGTACTCGATCATTGGTCTGATGAGTGATGAGTATAGGGAGACTATGACTTCCCTTGATCTAGATTTGAATCCCTTCATGATAAGGTGGGCAATGTAGAAGGTCTTCCTAACTACTTTAGCAATATGAGTGTCGAATGAAAGGCTACTGTCAACCTGGGTTCCCAGGTCCCTAATAACTTCTTCTGTGTTCAGGGGATTGCCACCTATATGGTAGCTAGGGGTAACCTTATTTTTCCCGAAGGGTATGACTATGCATTTCTTGGCATTTAACTTTAGGCCATGGCTCTGGCACCAGTTATCCGTTTCTGTGAGACCCTTCTGAAGGATATCTGTGTCGGATGTGTTTTCCACTACAGCGCCCAGTTTGCAGTCATCTGCAAACTTTGTCAGCCATAACCCTCCTGTGTTTGCTTGTACTTCAGAAAAGTAGATGCCAAACAAGAGTGGGCCCAGGACTGAGCCCTGTGGGACACCACTTGTGACAGGCTTTGAGTTTGACATGGCGCCAGCAACTCTGACCCTGTGGGTTCTGTCACTCAGCCAGTTTGCAACCCATCTTGTAATGTATGGGTTTACATTTAAGTTGATGAGTTTTTCAATGATACCCGAGTGAGGTATTGTATCAAAAGCCTTCACCAGGTCTAGGTAGGTTGTATGGTCTGCCTTTCCTCGTCAATGGCCTTGGTGACTGTTTTGAAAAAGTCAACCAAGTTTAGAAGGCATGATCTGCCTTTGACAAAGCCAAACTGGGTTGGATCCAAAGTCTGCAAGTTCCCTATGTCTTTATTTATGAGATCCATTATGATCCTCTCCATGGCTTTGCAGATAAGGCTTGTCAAGCTAATGGGACGGTAATTTCCAGGGTCGGTGGAGGCACCGCCTTTGTGGAGTGGGACCACAGTCGCTGCGCCACTCCTGGGTAACGATCTGGAGGTGAGACTAAGATTAAACAGCTGTCCTAACTGTGGGTTTAATTCCTCATTGAGTTCATGGAGCACACAGCCGGGGACACCATCAGGTCCCATGGATGCTGTGTTCTTTGCCTTGGAGAGAGCAGTTCCCACCTGGGCGTTAGAGATGTTTGGGGGGCTACAATCATTTGGTATAGATAGTTTGTGTTTGTTTACCAGAATAGTCCGACCTGACCTACAATGGAACAAATAGTGTCAACTTATATACAATATAAAGGCACACAATTTTTGTACTTGAAGAGAGCAATATTTCTTATCTGCAACACTTTTTTACATACTGTGTATTTCCATGTGCGATCTACTGATTAATTCAGAACAGGTTGCTGGTGCAATCATTTTTTTGGTTATATCTTTATATAATACTAATATACTAGCCACATATCAATCAGTGATTATGTTCAGCTTTTGATAGTTTACCTGTCTTAGGCATCTAAATCTACGTATCACAAACAATTATTCTGTCTACTCTTCTTATCCAAACTGATTTACCATTGTTTCATAAAAGAAAAACGTTAACTATTTACAATATAATTTGAGATCTGGAATTAACTTGTGACTATAATAGTTTATTTTAACTATAATGCAAATCTTAATACTTGGACCAGTTGTTTCATATCTTGTAATATAGTCTAGTTTGTTAAATAACTCCTCTGTTTCATACCAATGAATTCTTCAAGCTCAGTTTATATCACATTATCCCATATAGTCCATTTTATTAGAAAAGTGTTGTTTCATATTTCAGACAGTTTTCAGATCCATATTTTTAATCCTTGTAATCATCTTTTTTACTTCTCTTTTTAATGGTTTGTCTGTTTTTTTCCCATTTTCTCGTTAAGGCTTTCTTTGCCACTGTCAACACCAAAGATAACAATGCTTTAGCCTATTTAGTATAGGTTAGTGTGTAACAAGTCAACAAGAACATATCAAGACAGTTTAGAAAGTTTGCATGGAAATGTTTGCTTTACTATTTCTATACTCGTATGTGACTTGAAAAATGTTTCCACTGATAAGAGGCATATGTTAAAGATGTGACAATTTAGAAAAAGGATTTTAGGAATATATCTGGCATTGCATAACGTAAACTGAGCTGGATGAGCAGAAGAGGTCATTAGTATGAAACATAAAACCGAAGAAGTAAAGTTATTTAAACAATAATGCCCGGAGGATGTGTATTCATGTGTAATTATTTCCTGCCTAGGGGTGTTATGAGACCCAATGCACCCTGGAGAGCATTATCGTATTTAGAGAATGGGCTCTCTGTAAAACTGTTGTGTTTTACTTACTTATTTTTTTATATATTTTTGATGTAAAATAGCTCCTCCGCCTAATGTTTCAAACTTTCTGTCGTATATGTTTGTGGTGTTAGAGGAACCATTTTGCATCAAAAATATATAAAAAGATAATACAGTATTTAAAAAACATAAATAAGTAAAACATGCCAATTTTACAGAGAGCCTATTTTCTCTCTCTCTCTCTCTCTTTCTCTCATACACAGTCTCTTTTGCTTTCACACACACACACACACACACACACACACACACACAAATGTATATATATATATATATATATATATATATATACACACACACACACACATACAGTCTCCCCTGGTTTCATACTCACATTCACTCAAACAAGCATAACTCTCAACCTCTTAGTACAAAAAGTCTGGACAAAGCCAAAAATAATGAGGGGACAAAGCCCCAAAAACTGAGATAAATTATAAATATTGCTGTTATAAACTTAAAATGTTACTAGAATGAAAGGTCTTGTATTACAATGCATTTTCTGAAAAATATAAACCCTGAAACTCAAATCCCTGTCATTATTTAGTGAATTTACTCCTCACTGATTTGACATAAAACTTCAGAAAATCACAAATTTTATGAGAAACAAACAAAGAATATGAGGCAAAAATCTGGACATTCTGTGAAAATTTGGACAGTTGAGAGCTATCCACAAAAGACTTCTCTCTCTCTCTCTCTCTCTCGATCTCACGCAAACAGTCTCCTCTGCTTTCATACATGCATTCACTCATACTAGATCACTCTCGCTGTCTCTCGATCTCACACACACACACACACACACACACACACACACACACACACACACACACACACACACACACACACACACACACACACAGTCCATACACACATTCACTTACACAATATTGCTCTCTTTCTCTCTTGATCTCACACTCACAGTCTCCACTGCTTTCATGCACGCATTCACTCACACATGCAGACAGAAACATAAACACACATACATATACATAGACACTGTAACAAACCGAAATGCTGACAGCCCTGCTAGCTGGAATTTTGTAAATAATTCTATGGCATTTATGAATATTAATATAATTTTTATAGAAATGTAAGAGAAGGAAATACTGCCAGCCCTGCTATCTGGAATTTTGTAAATAATCATGTCATTTGTGAATATCAACATGATTCATATGCTGGTCTTACAAATGTAAGAGAACTATATGTTATGTGTATAGTAAAGTACTGGTGCAGAAGTGTGTGTTGAACAGGATTTTTATAGTACTGAGCTTCAAGGATGTGTCCAGTGTACCCTACTGCAAAAGAACAGAAATGTATATAAACTATATACTTGTGCAAATGTATGCTTAAATAGTAGAAACTGGAATATACAGAGTTAACTTACAAAACTTCAAGAAAATAAGTTGAAATGAAAGTGTGTTATGATTATGCTATAAAAGTTAGTTTCAATGCGGCAGACAGGATGTCTAGAACTAAGGTGCCTTCTGCATTGTTTTGTAAGTGTTTTACTGCTTTATGCCCTCTAGCAGGTGAAAACATCTGAAAGCTATGTATTTTCACAGAGAGCTGCTAAATTCTGTTAGTCTCTGGTGAAAGGGGTTTAGCTTGAGAACTAAAAGTCAGGTGACAAAAAATTATGTCATCCAAGCTAATCCAGCAGTAATATTTGATCCTGATTTAAAAACTCTCTCAGGGAGAGACTGTGTATTTTGTACTTTGTCTTGGACCTAGCAAGAACATCCACTCATCCTCACCATCTGCTCTTGCCTTGCTAAAATAAGTAACTAGGATACAGTAACTTCTTTTAGATATAGTTAGGAATATAGTAAATATTAGTTTAGATGTTTTCTGTATTTATTTGAGACTGTCCTGCAATGTTGTTTTAAAATATTTCCTGTGATTTTGAACTCTGAAGTTACTGTGTTGATGTACTGAGTATTGTCTTGTTTTTGTATTATTTATTATTAAATATATTTAAACCTATCTTTGTGGCTGTTTGCTTTGAGATATTCAAGCTCTTTGCATACTTGCATATGTATTTGGTGACACTGTACAACTACCATTTGGATAATAGTAACATTACACAGTAGGATTAAACACCCTTTGTAAGGGCCTTATAGTAGCGGATAAAGAGTTGGTTGGTGGCAGTGATAACTACCTTATAGTCTGGACAGATGGGAGCATAGCTAGTAAACCTGTGCCAGCCTTTCCCAGGTGTGTGTGTGTGTTCGTATATAAATCAAATCTCAAAGTCTGTGTGTGTGTGTGTGTGTGTGTGTGTGTGTGTGTGTGTGTGTGTGTGTGTGTGTGTGTGTGTGTGTGTGTGTGTGTGTATGTGTGTGTGTGTATGTGTGTCAGCTACTTGGGCAGGGACACAAAACATTGGTTGGACAGAGAGGGTGCTGGAGGTTTTGGCTTAACCACTCGGCTGAGCTCTCCACCCTATAGCTGTGCCAGTGGGGAGTCTTACTGGGGGCTCTGGAGAGAGAGAGAGAGAAAGAGAAACCAGCCCTGGACTGACTGTGATCTCTGTGTGTTCTTAAGGGAAATTTTACTTTACTGTGTGTGTACCTGTCATCCTCCCATTGCGTACGTCCCTCACTGTTGCCAGTGGTGAGGACTGAGGGTCCTTGATTACTGGACCAGTGCAGGGGTGTTACTTTTTTCTTTTTATTTCTTTACACTCACTAAACAGCAAAAGCTCTGCTTAGCAAGTGTAAAGTAATGGTGGATGTTAGTTTTTTTGCAGTCTGAGCTCCCCAGCAACTTGAAATGTTATTGTGAAGCAACGGACTTGTTTTTTTAGCAAGTATTACTTATTCATTAATACCCTGCTAGAGAATGTACGTTATCTAATCAGGGTGCTGATGTACAGTTTGCCCATTCTCTAATACAAGCTAAATTTCTTTCCATGTCTGAGACTTAGCATATTTTTCAGTTCATTTATGTATTGAAAATATCTGCTACTATTAGTTATAAACTCTAATAATAAATTAAAATTTGAAGTATCATCTATATGTTTGATGCTGTCCTTAATTTGGGGGTGATTTGTTCTGCTCTATTGGTTTACGAGTTTCTTTCACATTAGTCTGTTTCTAGACATCCCCATTTGCTTGGATCTAGTTAGGACTGCCAATTTAATATATTTGTCCAGGTTTAAGTAGGTCATTTCTGCATAACTCTTGGCAATAACAACATTATGTGTAGCATCATTATACCCAAATTTGAAGACTTTGTCATAGCATTGTAAGACAGTTGTATGCTTGACCTGTAATATTTGATGTCCTTCTATTTATATGCTGCAGTATTCATCACATTAGGGAGTCTGTCTCTGGTTGACTCATATGTCCGGCCAGTATCCAAAAGTCTACATGCTACTGTGAGGTACATGTTACGCCACACATTATCCCGTGAACTTTGGCCATAAAGGGACATCAGGTAGAAAGCATATGTCAGCATGCACCAGTCTCAGAACTTTTTTATCACCTGTCTGATTGCCTGATCCAGACATTCATTCGCCAGAATAGTTGTGTACCAGATAATTACCTGTTGGGGTTTTTCTTTTTCTAAGTTTCTTTTTGATGCTGCTTGTTTGTTGGATGATTTCATGTCAGCTAGGAAGGGCAACTGTCAGTGTGGAAGATAGATTCCACATAAACACACCCACAACCTTTACTTGTTCTGTCTAGGCCCAGACCTCAACCACACCACATGCACTATCTGTAAGTCATTCATCTCAAGACCCTTAGAAGCCACTTAGTGTCGCTCAAACTTTACTTAGAGAACCACTCCTTAAGCGCTGGCACAGAAGATGGAGGTGCCCTGTCCTCCAGTCATTTCTCCTGAGGCCAGTGTAGGTCCAGTGGTCATACTGGAGGTGATAGATGTCCCCTCAGCGAGTCCCACAGAAGAAGCCCTGAAGGAGTCTACTAGCACATCTGTGTGGGAAGTGCAGGCATCCGACTTGGGTGAAAAGGGAAAACCAAAGCTTGTTATCTCCGAAGGTCCTTGGGACATCACACAAATCACTGTGCATAAATATTTGCTCACAGATATAGTGGAATGTAGGCCGATGTCAGGCCCTTCCAGTTTTCTCCACATGGAAGCCCCTAAAGAAGATAAAAACAAAATATGCCACTCCTGCTTCACAAGAGCAAAATCCTGTTTGGCAGGCTTTTCCTCAAATCCTCTTCAATGCTTTTATGGTTTTACACAAACTCTCTCCTTCTTCTGTCCCACTGCAGGCCTTTTCTCCTTCCACTGCCTTTAAGAGGACAGCTGCAAATACCTCTTCAGATGAGGAAGAATTTTCTGGAGAGGAGTCCTTGGTCTACTCCACCCAAATTGTTTCCCACATAGGATATGCCTCCCCAGTGGAGGAACCTAATAGTACAGATTCCCTTGGGGAGGATATTTTCTTTGGAAAAACTATCCAAAAAATGAAAGTTTTTTTCAAGTAGGACTGTTCCCAAATTTCTGATACACAAAAGAGGTATTATGACCACCTGCAGATGGATTTTCCATCCTTCTCTACATTCATCCAGTACTGCCAGCCTTTCTGGATACCTTCATAACTGCTTCCCAGTGTCCAGATTGGCAACCTCCTGCTCCCAAGCATCTGTCAGGTTTTACAAGGTACCAGAAGTCTCCAAGTTCCTTTTCAAGGTTCCATCTGCTAACCCAGCTACCATATTAGTTTCTGTAGAGAAGGCCTTCAAATTGATTCCATCCACCTCTCTATTCCCTCTGATAAAGAGAACAAGGTTATGGAGTGACTGGGGAAAAAAGTTTACACCTCTGCCACTCTGACCTTCCAGGTAATTAATTACCAGACACACATGGCTAAATACTCCCTAGAACTTCTTTCAGATGCAGATAAACTACTTTCAGACCTCCCGGATTCTCCAGCCAAATCACAATCGGCAGGTATTCTCAACTCCACTGCCAGGTGAAAAGGCACTCCATCAAGTACAGTTATGATGCTGCTGATGCCGCTGCTAGGGCAGCAGCCTCTGGATTGTTCCTGAGAAGATACTCTTGGCTCAGGCTACAACCCTTCACTGAGGACTTCAAGGTCAAACTGATGGATGCACCCCCAAGACAATAAAGCCTTATTTGGTAGCTCAGCAGCAGATCTCCTCAAATCTTTACAGGAAAAAAATAAGGAGTCACGGGACCTTAAGCATACCCTTGTATCTCCAGTACCCAGGTTCCAAAGAAACTACCCAGCATAGACCACCTTTGTAAGAAAGCCTGCCCTGTTTTCTTCCTCTAAAAGTAAAAGAAGACATAGGAAACCAGCTTCCTCCAAAACTGCCCCATCCACTCTTGCTCATAAACAGCCCTTTCAGTCCCAACCTAAGCCTGGTAGCCTGTGACTGCCTGCCTCCAGAGCCATCAATTCCCCTGACTCTTTGTCTCTCTCTCTCTCTCTCTCTCTCTCTCTTGCTGCTTAGAACCGGATCACCCAGGACTCTTGGGTCCTCTCCATCATCCAGAGAGGATAGTTCATGGTTTGTGAAAATGACCCCTCTTTCAGAGGTATCCCACAACCTCCAAGGGACCAATCAATTTTCTTTCCCCAGTACATTTCAGATCGGCTTTCTCAGTGGACAATTCAAGAGGTCCCCTCCTCCCAACAAGGGAAAGGTTTTTACTCCAGGATGCTTTTGGTTCCCATGAAGGATGGCCCTTGCAGACCCATCCTGGACTTTTCCCATTTAAATACCTTTCTAAAAGTCCCATCCTTTGGAATGCTGACTTTGCCTGCTCTTCTCCCTCTCATTCTTCCCAAGGCATTCTTGGAGTCTTTAGACATAAAGATGCTTATCTTGACATCCCCATTCACCCTCAGTTCAGGAATTATTTACTTTTTTCTGTTGCTTCCTTGCATTTTTGGTTTTATGATTTACCTCTTGGTCTCTCTACAGGACCAAGAGTCTTCACGAAATGCTTGGCTCCTGTCATAGCATTCTGCAGAATGCAGGGAATGCAGAGCTTCCCTTACCTTGACACCCTTCTGATCCAAGCTCAGCCCCTAGGCCTTCTTCAGGAAAGTCTTTCCTTCACTATTGCCCTTTTGGAGAGTCTAGGCTTCACTATAAACTACCAGAAGTCCTCTCTGATCCCTTTGCAAGATCACATTTTCCTGGGCTGCAGGATCCAAACAGACATGATGTTAGCCTCACTACCCACAGAAAAGGTGCTGTTCCTCACCTCTTATGTCCAGAACATCCTACCCCTGCAGTCTTTGATGGCCAGGGATTTCCTATGCCTCCTAGGGTTTAGGGCATCTACCATCCCCATGCTTCCCTTGACGAAATTGCACATGAGGAAGTTTCAATGGTTCCTAAGGACAGTTTGGATACAGCAATCACATTTTCTAGATTTCATGATTCCTCTCTTACCTTGCATAAAAAAGGAGTTGGGTTGGTGGATCCTCCAAGTGACCAAAAACCTTGGTCTTACCTTACAGCCACCCCTCCCCTCTCTAGAGTTATGCACAGACATTTCAGACACATGATGGGGTGTGACTCTTCAGTCGTGGAGGATCAGATATGTTTGGTCTCCAAAACAGACAAAGGAACATATCAATGTAAAGAAGATGAGGGCTGTTCTTTTTGCCCTACAAATCTTCAAAACCAAACTATTTCCAAGAGTACTGAGGTGGTTCACAGACAACACCACAGCCCTTTGGTACATAAACAAGCAGGGGGGAACAAAGTCTTACCTCCTATGCATGCCCTACATGCCTGAGAGTTAGCCTTACAAAACCAAATTACCTTTCACAGGGATGTGTTTCTGGACCTGATCCATCATTGTAGTATGCCTCAGGTAGATTTTTTTGCCTCCGACCATGAACAGACAATTTCCAAAATTTTTTGCCAGGGTCCCAAATCCCCTGGCCTGGAAGGTGGATGCTGTATCATTTTCTTGGAATGGGATGTTTCTGTATGCATTCCCCCCTTGCCTCTCCTACAAAAGGTCCTACTGAAGATTCAGCACGATCAGCCAAACATCTTGTTGGTGACTTCATTTTGACCAAGGCAGCACTGGTTCCCCCTTCTCCTGCACTTGGCATAGGGCAATCCTCACAAGTTACCCCACAGGATGGATCTACTCATACAGGACAAGGGAATCCTAATACATCCACAGCTGCCAACCCTGAACTTGGCTTTGTGGGTGATAAGGTTTTAATCCCTTTTAGATATCAACTTTCAGTGGACATATTACAAGTTTTGCAGGAGGCCAGAAAACCTACTACTAGAAAATCCTATGTTTCCAAATGGAAAATGTTTTGCATCTGATGTCGCAAAAAGGACTTATGGCCACTGTCAGTACATCCCATTGGTTTTGTTCTAGCTGTGTGAATTGGGGAGGGCTAGACTGTCCTATTCCTTCATAAAGGCTAACCTTTCAGCCATTTCTGCTTGTCTGCCTATGTTCCCACCATTAGCCTCTAAGATAGACGTTAAACTGTTCCTTAAAGGTGTTCTTCATATTAGATCACCAAAGAAAACATTCCCTGCTACTTGGGATATCAGTTTGTGTTATTTAAGGTTACATTGGCATCTTCTGAACCAGCAAGCTCCTCTTCCCTACAACACTGCACATGGAAAACCATTTTGTTAGTGGCTATTACGTCTGCCAGAAGGGTCTCTGAGTTACAAGCCCTGATGTCCAATTCCCCCTTCACAGTCTTTCACAGAAACAGGGTATCTTTGCATACCAACCCTTCATTTATGCCCAAGGTGGTAAACGAGTTGTCCCTTAATCAGTCTATTAATCTTTCTCCATTTTTTCCTTCCCATCAGTCTCCCAGTGAGAGAATCCTGCACATTTTGGATGTGCATAGACAACTCAGATACTATCTTGGCAAAACCAAGCTTATCCATAAATCTGAATGCCTGTTTGTATCCTGCCACCCAAGGGCCCCTGGGTCAGTCAGTTTCCAAGCAAACTATCTCCACCTGGATTTCAAAAGCTATTTCCTTTTCCTATTTAACTAATAAGAGCCTTACTTCTCCAGTGACAGCACACTCCACTAGGGCAATCTCCTCCTTGGGTCTTTCTTTAAAGGCTTAGTCACTTGCTCTATCCTAAAGGGAGCTACCTGGGCCTCTGTTCATACTTTTACTAAACATTACAACATGATGCCATTTCCAGGTCTAGGGCTGAGGTTCCAAATTCCACAGAAAAGCACAAACATGTTAACTACACACAAGGCAAAGAAGGAGCTGGAGGACACCAACAGTTTATTGCACCACAAAATAAGACATAAGCGCTTTTGTTAGATAAAATACATAACTTCATCAGATAAGAGCCAAAATTCAAATGAGCACATATATAAGCTTACATTGTCACATGACAAAACCACCAATTAATGAATTAAAGCAGCAATATGTGAAAAACAATTTAAAACACTTGATTCCTTAAATAACATGAGCAATACTAAAATAAAAAACAACAACAGTGGAACTGATGAATCTGAGAGCAATTGTGGGTGATGATGGCAGACCTCGTATACTCATTAATAATACTGCTGACTTTAAGGTCTTTAACTATTACTCTCTGGATTATTCTGTCGAGATTGCTAATTTATTTGCAAGGGGACTAACTTTTTTTCCTGCTGTTCATTCTAATCTTCCCCAATTTATTCTATTTCTCAAGTTGTTTACCAGGAAAATGAACCTTAATATTGTATTTAATAACAGTAATGGGTCTATTCAAAATGAATTAAGACCTTCCAGCGTGTGTAATCCACCTATGCATTCTACCCTCCTTTCTTTTGAGAAAATGTGTGAACTAGATTTTTGAGATTTATTTAAATCTTCAGTTGTGTACCATAAGAATTTAAAACCTGCTGAACTTAATATTTTGACTATGGTGTGACAACAAAAGGTCAGAATTGTTCAACTTGACAAAGGTGGGTGCGTTGTAGTAATGGACATGGAGGAATATATTCAATATATGTACAACATTCTTTTTATAACTATTTACTGCCAAGTGTCCAGGAATGAGGTAAACATTGCCTATCATAGGATTAACACCCAATTAAGTGACATGTTAATGGAAGGTCGTATTTCACTTTTTGAATTTAAATATTTAAAAATGAATGCCTCAGTTATTCCAGCAATATTTGGGCTCCATAAATTGCACAAACAAATTATAGATCCACCATTTCACCCCATTGTTGACGCCCATAATTCTGTTACCTCCCCCATTGCTAAATTCCTAGACACCAAACTTAAATTGTTATTAAGAACTGAAAAACATCTTTGTGTCGACTCTTGGGATTTTCTTGCTAAATGTAATGAGGTACAGTTTAATAACCAGTTTCTCTTTTTTACTGTGGATGTTAAAGATTTATTTACTGCAATACCCCATGAGGTCAGCCTAGACTGGTTTGGTGAATTTTTATTTAGGAAAAGGATTGACCAAAGTTCCATCAATACATATGTTGAAATGATGGAAATGTTCTTGAGAAATAATTACATTTATTTTGATGAGCAGTTGTTTTTGTCAGCAGATTGGGGTGGCAATGGGTGCGGCCTGTGGACCTCTCTATGAGAATATGGTTATGTGTGAGTGGGAGCGGAGATTTCTTTTCAAACATCCAGGATTTCAAAATTGTATTCTATACTTCAGATACCTGGATGATTTGTTTTTATTTGGAAAGGGAATAGAGAAAGTATTAATATTTTCTTAGATTATATTAATAATACAACTGATTTTCTGTATTTTTCTTATAATATTGTAGATGAGTATCAGTTATCTTGATGTGAAGCTTGAAAAGGATGTGATAAAAGAAAGATTTGTTTCTAACATACATATGAAGCCTACTTACTCAAATGCCTTCCTTCACTTCGATAGTAATCACCCATTGCCCCAAAAAAAGTGGTTGTTAAGGGACAATTTGTTAGGGCTGCAAGGATGGTGTCTGATCTTGATTCATTTTCATCTGAGTGTGCCCTTATAGAGAGTATGTTTATCAAGAGGGATTATCCCATTGGCTTTGTGCAAGATATTAAAAGAGAAGTAATGGATAAGAGGAGATCTGGGTTCTATTCCCCCATCCTTGATGAAAATGGTCATGGTAATAATCCAAGTATATGCAATTCAACTATTTTAGTAAACAGGAGGAGTATAGTTACCACTACAAACACCAGTTTCAAACTGTCCTTTACAACCAAATTCTCCATGGATATCAAATCGATCCAGGAGATTCTAGTAAAAAATTGGTAGGTTTTGTTGGGAGATGGGGAGATTAGATCTAAAATTAGTGATAAACCAGTCATAAAATGGAAAAGAGGTTTGAATATTAAAAACGTGGTAGAACAAGCTGGTAGTCAACTTGATGTTTCGAAACATAGGTATATGCACCCATGTGGGAGATGCCATCACTGTAAATACATCAATGTGGGTGAGCTTTTTGCAATCAATGCGTTCAGTTTCAGAGTGAAGGGACACTATAATTGTAATAGTTCTGGAGCTGTCTATGGGGCATTGTGTCAGGCCTGTCCTGCCGTTTATATTGGCAAGACAGAGCAGATGTTGAAGCAATGTATTTATGAACATAACTATGATATACAGGGGAAAAAGCTACCAATGCCCTATATAGACATATTCTGGAATTCCCTGAACACCATTTTAAATTTATTGTAATTGAACAAGTGCATAAGTATATAAGAGGTGGTCCCTGGCAATTGTTTTTGGTGGACTGTGAGCTTTATTGTATTTTGCGCCTGGATGCAGTAGGGTTCCCAGGCTTAAATGACATTGCATCCATAGGATGCATGTTAAAAATGAAAGCAGAATTGAGATAGTATAGGTATATACACAAAATCATGTGTTAATGTACTTATATACATATACTTATATTTTTCTAGGCTGGTTTTTAAATATGTGCTCTTTTTATACACATATACATATTTTAATAATTTAATGTTTTTGTAAATATATATTTTTTGGGGGGAACTTGTTAATGGACATAATCCATACCG
Organism: Protopterus annectens; assembly: GCF_019279795.1. Lineage (NCBI taxonomy): Eukaryota > Metazoa > Chordata > Ceratodontiformes > Protopteridae > Protopterus > Protopterus annectens. The sequence continues at coordinate 924,116,679 of NC_056734.1, forward strand.
GGTTATTTAATTAATCATTATTTATCTATTTGTTTTTTATTTTAGTATTGCTCATGTCATTTAAGGAATCAAGTGTTTTAAATTGTTTTTCACATATTGCTGCTTTAATTCATTAATTGGTGTTTTTTTCATGTGACAATATAAGCTTATATATGTGCTTGTTTGAATTTTGGCTCTTATCTGAGGAAGTTATGTATTTTATCTAACAAAAGCGCTTATGTCTTATTTTGTGGTGCAGTAAACTGTTGGTGACCTTCAGCTCCTTCTTTGCCTTGTGTGTGGCTAACACAATAGGGCTGAGGTTGCCAGAGTGATTCTACATGGATTTGTAGAAAAAGCATCGGCTCCTCCTCCTCCTCCCAATCTTTTCCAAGCTTGAGCTTTGGCATTCACCCTAATGTGATGAATACCACAGCATGTGAACAGAAGGACATACAATAGTTGTGTAAATTCTTACTGTAACCATCGAGGTCATTCTCTTCTATATACTGCAGTATTGCCCCCCCCCCACGACCTTCCCCCTAGTTTTTTTCCTGGTGATATGTTTCTCACCTAGGCTCAGGCGGGTGCTTGGCTGTATTCAGTTCTGAGGTTGGTGCAATCTGATGTCTGCTTTATATCCGACATCTCTTTATGGCCAACGTACACAGAATGATGTGTGGTGTAGCACATACTTCGCTGTAGTATGCAGACTTTTAAATACTGGCCAGACATACGAGTTAGCCGAATGTATACTCCCTAATGTGATAAATACTGCACCAGAGAAAAGAGAAGGACATCTATTGTTATGGTAAGATTTTACACAACTATTGTTTTCAGATGGTTTGGAGATCTTGATGAAGTTTATTAGTTTGTAGTCTGACATGACTTGTGAGGGGGATTTGTTGGGGATTTTACATGTAAATGCTAAGTTTATTAAGACAAGGTCGAGTATATTCTTTTCTCTAACAAGTTCTTTAAAAATCTGGTCCAGGGAAATTTTAGTTTACAAAATCTAATAATTTTTGAGTATATCCCACTTTCGTGGTACAAGTCACCAAGGTAATTACTGGGTAGTTAAAATCTACTTCCTGTTCTCTGCCACTTGAACTTTGTTGTTATTCTGAGATGAATGCAGCACCAGAAAAGCGAGACCACATCCTAACTTGCATAACAGAATATTTTCAACTTTAGCTAAACTGGCTGAAGGTGATATAATGTGGCTGATTTTGTAGCCAAGGTTTAGCTGGGTTAGGACATTAATAGAGACAGCATCTCTATGTGTTGTAAATGAGTGGGAAGGGTCAAGTGTAAGACCTAGATATTTAGGTTCATTGATGATTGTAATGGTAATCCCTTTGTAGTCTGATATTAGTACAGGAGGTATAGTAAAAACTATCTTTGCTGTAGAAAAGACCATGACATGGCTTTTCCTCAGGGTGTATTAGTAGTTTATTGGGGAGGATCAGCTAAAGAGCTGGTTGGAATTGTCTTGCAGTTTGGTAGGTCAATGTGGTTTATAAGTGAATTCAGTAACAGAATATCATCTGCATACATCACTGCATAAAGATGTGGGAGTTCAAGAGGGAGATCATTAAAAAAATAGAGAAAAGACGTGGGCCTTGTACAGATTCTTAGGGTGCTCCAGTGTTAAGAGTAGAAGTAGAGAAGTGGAGTTATTGTAGGAAACCTGGAATATTTGGTCTTTAAAGGTGGTTCATATAGCCTACCTTGATCTGGCCTAGGCCTTTGATACCATTCCCCACTCAGGAATCATAGAAAAACTCACTAAGCTAGGCATCAACCACTATATCACTAGGTGGGTTGTAAACTGGCTCACAGGTAGAACCCACAGTGTGAAAGTAGCTGACTCCAAGTCATACTGCCGACCAGCCATGAGTCGAGTCCCATAGGGTTCAGTGCTGGGTCTTGTCCTGTTTGGTATCTACTTCTCTGAAGTCTAGGCCAACACGAAGGGATTCTGGCTGACAAAGTTCACAGATGATGGAAAGTTGGGAGCTATTATTAACTCCCCAAGTGATCTTGACATCCTACAGAAAAGCCTCACTGAGACCATCGACTAGTGTCAGAACTATGGCCTTAAACTCAATGCCAACACATGTGTAATGATCCCCTCTGGGAAAAACCTGGTTCTCATGAATTACTACATTGATGGTAGTCCACTGAACACAGAAGGTGTTATAAGAGATCTGGGAACACAGGTTGACAGCAACCTCTTTTTTGAACGCTACATTGCCACTGTAGTCAGAAAGTCCTTCTATGTGGCACATCTCATTACTAAGGGTTTTGCATCCAGGAAGAAAAGGTCATTGTCTCACTCTACTCTTCCCTCATTAGGCCAATCATTGAGTACAATGCCCCATTTGGCATGTACCTCACTAAACACCTGCAACAACTGGAGAGGCCACAAAAGTACCTCACAAAGAGGATCCTAGGCCTTAAACATTTGTCCTACATGCCAAACAAGAAGGAAAACCAACAGCTTCCAGCTAGTAAAGGATAAGAGTCCCAAAAAAACAAAACTTCTGCTTAACGTAAAACCAGTTTAATATTTTAATTTAGCAGTAACTTTGTAACCGCTGTTTGTCTGTTTTTTCTGAAGAAGTTACCTTACTAAGAGTGACGAAAATCTAGCGGTAACTTTGTAACCGCTGTTTGTCTGTTTTTTCTGAAGAAGTTACCTTACTAAGAGTGACGAAAATGTGAAAGTTTGCATATTAAACTGGTTTTACGTTAAGCAGAAGTTTCATTTTTTTGGGACTATTATCCTTTACTAGCTGGAAGCTGTTGGTTTTCCTTCTCATTTGGTTTGTCTGTGGTTTTTTACTGCCTAGTTAGTTTGTTTTGGAATTTGTCCTATATGGACAGACTAAAAAAACTCCAACTATTCTCTGTCTCATATCGCCTACTTATAGGCGATCTCTACTTGACTTACAAAGCTATGTCTGACCCAGCTCTGTTAGAAATGCTACAGCTGAAGAAATCCCAATCCCTCTGCACCACGTGCTCCAGAGACCTCAACTTCATTACCACAATCAACAGAATATGCTGGTGGGACAGGTTCATAACCCAGAGACTGCCCATGCTATGGAATAGACTTCCCATACATGTCAAGCAGAACACCTCATTGGCCCTCTTCACGACAAATCTTGAAGAGTGGATGGGAAATAGAAAATTCACTCCAGGGATCACTCCAGTGGCTTTACTTGACAGAGGCACAAGGAACTAAGGCCAGGTGGCACAATGCCAAGTGTAATCCTTTGGGCTAAGCTTGTAAATGCTCCAGGGCCATTAGCCTAGTATACACCTATGAACCTATAAGATAGCTTTGAAAACACTAAATTGTATTCTCACCAAAGATGAGTTTTTTATGTTTGCTAAGAAGCAATCATGGTTAAGAGTTTCAGGGGCCCATGTCAGGTCAAGAAACAGCCAAGCTGTAATTAAGCCATGGGTGCTGGAACCATAGAGCCAGAGGGAGAGGGAGACCCCACTTTTACAGCTGCAGCACCTGTCGGGAAAAATTAATGAAGTGGAGCTTTCACGCTAACATAAATTCGCACGGGGAAGTTAAACTAACTAAACTAGCTGTCTTTGTTCTCTTATTGCTCTGTGTTACAGGAGTTATGCCGCCGTTGTTCCCTTGGTGCTGCCAGAGTCATGCCAGTAAGGAGAGTTTTGTTCTTTTATTTGCAGGAGTTATGCTGCTCCCACGTGTGTGTGTGTGTGTGTGTGTGTGTGTGTGTGTGTGTGTGTGTGTGTGTGTGTGTGTGTGTGTGTGTGTGTGTGTATGTGTAAAATGTCCCAGCAAGGTATACCTGGTGGCTATTGTTAGGCTCAGACAAGAGCCTGAATTCTCTACCCATACCACCACTTGTGATTCACAGAGTTGAGTCCATAGCTCTCCACTGTCCAGATTTTCACAAAATATTTGGACCATACTTTTGGTCTGTTCATCTTAAAATTTGTGTTTTTCTGGCATATCAGTGAGAACGGAATTCACTTAATAATGATAGCTCTTTAAGTTTTAGTCTTCCTATCTTTCAGGAAACACATGGTAACACAAAACACTTTATTTTAGCAACTTTCTAAGATTACACAAGCAATATTTAAAATGTGTCCCTGGTTTTGGGCCTTTGCTCCCCCCCCCACCAAATAAATGTTGTCTTTTTCCGCATTTCTTGTGCTGCGAAGCTGAGAGATTTAGTTGATCGTCAAGTGGATTTTACATGGAGCTGAGAGCTACAAGAGAAGAGAAGTTTAATGCTACTTATGCTAAGTTGTTTGCATTGTCAGTAGCACAACAAGTAGTATACTTGCTTTTGACGCAGAAGGCTGTGGGTTATACTCCCAAAGTATGCAGATGGATCGCTGATACTGTACTGTGTTGTGCTTTAATGGGAGTGGATGCTGCAGTCCTATGAATGTCCTCCTTTGGAGGAGTTACTTAGTAACTATCAGGGGTGGCTCGTGCTATAGGACTGCTGGACTGCAGCTCCCCCCCACCTGTAAAATGAATAAAATAAATTCCCCATTCCTCCCACCGCAGAACATATAAAATAAAATTAAAAAGATTTCTGGACTCGGCGCATGCGTGCTTCATTCCTGACTGCTGTGTTTGACAGACCAGAACTCCACTCATACATGCATGCTCATTCCTGAGCTCCAGACTGCTTTGTTAGGCAGTCTGGATAGGGAAGGCAGGAAACTCCATCCTTCCAGCCCGGAGGTCTATGCAGTGATGACCGCACGGTCACTGGACTGCATCACCTGCAGGCTGGAGGCTCCAGCCTCCTCACATCTCGTGGGAGACCCAACAGCATGCGCGGGCTGTTATGGAGGACAGAGACAGGTGATCGGGCTGCAGGATCACTACAGAGGGCGTAGCTGCTGGAGAGTACAGGATTGCATGAAGGACAGAGACAGGTAGGGTGTTTATGGAGGACAGTATCGTGTGTGTGTATAAAATGCCCCAGTTGCTACATGGCGGTGAGTAAAGAATAAGGCTTGAACCCTGTACCTTGGACCCAAGTGACAAGAGCCTGAATTTCCTACCCACCACCATTTGTACAACATTTACAGATTTTTGCCTTATATTTGTTCTGTTCCTCATAAAATCTGTGGTTTCTGCATTTTTGTTACTTACACAGCCACTAGTGCAGTGGTAGCATTGCAGGTTGTCTGGTTTAATTCTTGGCTGGGGTGCCTTCTGTGTGGAGTCTGCATGTCCTCCCTGTGTTTGTGTGGGTTTGCTCCGGTGTCCTCAATGGATATTTATCCCTATTTTTTGGACTGTAGTCCCCCATTATGGGCTTCGTCCAGGTTTTTTGTGCCAAGGTTGAGAGCTATGGTGATAACTGAACTCACTGAATATGTTTGGGGGCTGTATTCCCCCATTATTGGCTTTGTTCAGGTGTTTTGTGCTAAGATGTTGACAGCTATGGTGAGAACTGAATTCACTAAATGGTAGCCATTTAAGTTTCAGTCTTCCTTTCTTTCATAAAAATAGATGATTTGGCATAGTAGTATGTTGCTCTGACTGTTTTGCCCAGGGTCCTGGGTTCAATACTTGGCAGTGAACTGTATGGTGGTAACACAGCATTTTATTCTAGCAACCTTCCAGCATTATACAAGCAATGTTTAAAATGTGTCCTTAGTTTTTGGGTTTTTGTCCCCCCGCAAATAAATGTTGGCTTTTTCCAGATTTCTTGTGCTGCAAAGTTCAGAGATACAGCTGAGTGTCGAGTAGATTTTACAAGGAGCTGAGAGCTGCAAGGCGACAAAAGTTTAGTGCTGCTTATGCGAAGTCAGTTTTCATTGTTAATAGCACAACAGGTAGTGTACTTGCTTTTAATGCAGAAGGCTGTGGGTTATACTTGCTGGTACTGTACTTTGTTGTAAAGGGGACGAATGCTACAGTCTTCTTTGGCGAAGATACCTAGTAACTATGAGCCTGTTATCAGTTTGCCATCCATTCCCTATTGTGATATTACAAGCTTATCATTTTTTTAATGCAACATAGGCAATTTATTCCTCAAGGGCAACAGGCACTTTATTTGTAGATGAAACAATGACATATAAAGTTGTTTGCTAGCAGTAACCTCTTCATTAGTTAACAGAGTTCTTTAATGTGGAATTATTTAGATGACTTTTACTTCTTCAGAGATTGTGCATATTTACTGATACTGTTGGACTGTAGACGTTTGAGTAGACTTTTATGATGCAAATGTTCTCAGTTGGGCAGTTTTGTCATTATTGGTGCATGCATTTTGTTTCATTGTTTACTGGAAAAATGTTCAAAGCAATAAATGTAAAATGCCCTCTAACAACTGTACTGCATTGTACAAGGAATATAATTTAGTACAGTCAGGAAGGTGTATCAAAGAACATGTGTATGTTTCGTGTTCAAGGGGCCTATGATTTGGAAACAGCACAAATTTAATCTTTATCTGCCACTGGAAAAATGTATTTTCTTTGAATGTGGGTTTCAATGCTGTTTCAGTGAATGTGAGTTTCAAGGGCAGAGAAGTTTTAATGCTAAGTCTATTTTCATTGTCATACTGCATTGCTTTGCTTAGCAGATATCTATTAGGGTTTATGCTGTAAAATATAAAATAAAACTTTCAAATGAAATCCATATCATCACAGAAGTAAAGCAGTATGCACATTACATTTTTTATGACAAATGGGGCAAAATAACCAAGGAATAGGACATTGGAATGGCTGCAGGGGGAATGCTCCATTCGACCATGATTTTGTGAGGGGGGGAGGGCAGCAAACTCAGAAAGCCCTGGCTGAACTATACCTCTCAACTGCCCAGAATTTTGCAGAATGAATAGATTTTTGCTTCTTATTTTTAGTTTGTTCATCATAAAATGTGTGGTTTTCTGCCAAATCATTTAGGAATGAAGTCACTAAATAATGACAGACATTGAGTTTCAGACGTCATAACCTTCAGAAAAATGCATGCTAAAGCAAGACCTGTTATTCTATCAACTGTCTTAAGTTTATACAAGAGCAATTTTTAGTACTGTTTATATGTTCCCCCAATATATTTGGCCTTATCCAGATTTCCTGCATTAAGAGGTTGAGAGGTACGTGCAAATAAATCGATTTATAGAATTAGGAATATCCAAACCTCTCAACTGTCCCCAATTTTGGCTCAAATGTTCCTCTCCCCCTAACAATCCCTCTGTAAAATGACAATTTTGGAAGAAAATGTGGAGGGTTTACAATTATAAATAACTGTAATGATCAGAGTTATAGATTACTGTTATTTCAGAAATGCATGTAGATGCTCTTATTTTGTCAGCTGCTCAAGTTAACAGTACTAAGTTTAAAAAGGTGTCCCTTCTTTGTCAGGTTCCCAGCTGTATTGTCTGGCAATTTTATATTTTTGCATAACATATTTGGTCTGTTTTTCATAAAATTGTGGTTTTCTGGCAAATTAGTAGCAAATCATTAAAAACTGAAGTTAGAAAATAATGGCAAACATTTGAGTTTCAGATTTCATACCCTTCAAAAATTCATACTAATGCAAGACCTATTACTATTCTATTATCTTTCTAAGTTTATAAGAGCAATATTTAAAAATTGTCTTTATTTTTGGGCCTGTGTCCCACTTCTATGTATGGATTTATCCAGATTTCTTGTTCTGAGGTTGAGAGGTATGAGTGTCAGAGCCATCACTGTCACCCAGAGACATTTCAAACTGTGAACTACTTGTTGCACTTCACTCCCCATTTTAGTGGCTCTGGATGTGTCCAAGCAAGGCAAGGAGCAGTTATGCAGTGTAAGTGTGCAGAGTATTCCCCCATCCAAGGTAGACCACAAGTACGACCGTGGCTTTTCATCTGTCCTTGATTTTGCAGAATGTTCTGGTTTTCTGTCATTTTTATACTGTTGATTTATGCTTCTTATTATTCAGAAAATGCATGCTGTTGCAGTGCCCTGTTGCTCTGTATTAAAGTAGCAATGCTTTAATGACCATCAGGTAAGCTTGTTGGAGATTGTAAGATGCAAGTAAGCTTTAGTAAGCATACTGTTAAAGAATTACCAACATTGAAAGCCTTTTCATTGTTGCCATGCAGAGAATATTTACATAACTAGATAACATATAAGCCTTGGGTATTGAAATGCATATGACAGTATTTGTAATAAAGGACAGGATTACAGTATTTTCTGAAGCTCACTACATTTGTTGGAGACTTGCAGTTATCTTTGCAGGCTTTACCCGTAAACTAAACAGAATGCCAATCTATCATGTGTGGTCCATAACTTGTGCAATAATCCTTTAGGCAATTTATCTTGAGCTTGTTTCTTGTTCACTGTTCATTTCTTACTTTGATCATGTGTTCTCCATGAAACAAGTGGATAGTTGTTGTCAGGCAGCAGGTCTTTTTTGGATAATAAACATTTTTACAAGTGGTGGTATCAAAGAGATTGCTACTGTAAGCATGTTACTTGGTAATTTTATAAAGCTGAATATAAATTATAATTAGAACTGCAGTGCAATGAGAAGTGGTTTGAGCTGAGTACTGCTTGTTTTTTTTTATACTTGATTTTGACTGGCATTCCAGTAATGTATTTAAAAAGCTATTTATTTTTTCATGCCTCACAACCTTTGTGTTTCCCTCTAGATATTAAGCAAGTTGTCATGTAGCCAATGCATTTAAATATTTTTTTCTTCTACACTTCATTTTGTCTTGATTGGACTCTCGTAATGATGGTTTGGCACCCAGGGCAGCGTATTTAATTAAAGTTCCAGTTGTAGTGGATTTGAGCATAGCTTCACCCCTTTCTGATTGGTTACACCCCTTCCCATTGGCCACACCCATTCAGCTGTCTCCTTCAGCCCCCCTTTATTTTGAAGTCACCAGCCACCACTGGTAACTATGAACCCGTTATCAGTTTCCCATCCATTCCCCATTGCAAAATTACTAGCTTATCATTTCTTAATGTAGCATAGGCAATTTATTCTTCATGGGCAAGAGGCCCTTTATTTATAAATGAAACAATGAAATATAAAGTTGTTTGCTAGCAGCAGCTTCTTCATTAGTTACAGATCCCTTTAATGTTGAATTATTTAGATGACTTACTTCTGCAGAGATTTTGCATATTTTCTGATATTGGTGGATTGTAATGACAGACATTTGAGTGGCCTTTTATGGTTGAATTTTCTGAAATGGGCAGTTTTGTCATTGGTTCACACATTTTGTTTCATTGCTCATCAGAAGACTTTACAAACTACAAATGTAAAATGCATTCTAACAAGTGAGGCTGTATTATACAAGGAATATAATTTAATACAATCAGGTTAATACAATCAGGAAGGTGAATCAAAGAATATATATATATATATATATATATATATATATATATATATATATATATATATATATATACTTGCTCACAGGATGCAGGAGATCAAAATAGGGGAAGAGACCAGTCACAAATGGTATCCCTTAGGGTTTAGTGCTGAGACATTTTCTGTTTGGCATATACATCTCAAAAGTAAAAGGAAATACCAAAGGGCTTTGGCCGACTAAGTCTGAGATGACTGCAAGCTAGGAGCAGTTATTGAATCCCCAAATGACTTAACCATCATGCAGGAAGGTTTGTCCCAAAGAATAACTGGTGCCAGAATGATAAATTGAAATTAAACTCAAGAAATACATTATCATATCCTTTGGGAAGTCATCTACTCCAGGGAACTGCCACATTGACAATGCCCCCCTGAGAACTGACCCAGTTGTTTAGCATTTGGGAGCTTGTGTGTACAGTGACCTAACCTTTGACCAACATGTGCCCACAGTCATAAGAAAGTCTTTCTATATTGTACAGCTTATAAATAAATTGATTATGACTAGATCTAGAGATGTTATTGTCCCCCTTTACAAAGCTCTCATTAGGTCAATCATTTTGTATAATGCCCACTTTGGCATGTGTCTGTCCAGACCCATGCAACAATTGGAATACCCACAGAGATAACTCACTCAAGGGATACAAGTCCTAAACAGTAGATCTTGGATGGACCACCTCAAAGATTTATCATTATACTCAGTATCCTACAGAGTGCTTAGAGGTGACATGTCTGGCACACAAGGCATCCTCTGACCTAATACAGATGGACCTACTGAACATCAGCACGTCAAATGGCATCAGAAATACTCAGTCCAGTTATCTAAACTGAATGTTGTGAGGAGAGGATATATTATATATATATATATATATATATATATATATATATATATATATATATATATATATATATATACAGAACAGACTATCCATTCAAGTAAAACAAAGCTCACCCCGTCCATATTCAAATGCAACTTCGATCTAAGGATGGGTAATAGAAAATGTACCCCAGGATTACCCCTCATACCACTAATGGATAGAGACAGTTCCTAAATGCTGCATCCCTTACATGGGTCTCCTCAAATTATCTATAGTGTGATCACATTAATTCTCAATAAGGCTAATATACAATTATCAGCAATGGGATAGATAAGAACAATCAGGAAATGTTAATTCAAGCACCAAAATAGAAATTGGCTAAGCTTAAAATGTTCTCCAAGTGAACCTATGTTGTGGTAGTAAATAGTTTTTAAAAACTGCCATTTTTAGATCACTAAGTTACCCTGTCACCCTCCACTCCTCTCAGTCTTCAACAGCTTTTGGTGCCTCTGAATTAAATCTTCATTCATGTTGTAGTAAATGTTATCTCCTGCTATTATGACTTCAAATGTACTAAAGTTGTTATAAAAGCCATGTTGTGCATCACAGAGGATCCCAACTATTAATGTGTGGTTTAGTAATTGATTATAAAAAAGTTTTTCAGATAATTTTTAGCTACTTACAATGCAACAGCCATTTAGAAATCATCTTAAAGTATACAGTTATATTACAGACACTTTGCTGTCTAAAATTTAATTTTTTAAGATTAATATTGCTGTTTTAAAATATTATAAAAATATTATACACAAATCACAAAACATCCATATACTACCCTCTCTTGCCAATATATCATTTGAAAGCTCTCTAACAGATGAGTCTATCTTGCATGATTGCTAACATATACCCATCTGTTTAACTGCAACATGACAGCTCAGATTTCCACAGACTGAACAAATGATTTAATGTATTGGGTAGTTTATGTCCTCTTGTAAACACAATATAATCTGTGTACAGAGTGAAGCTGATATCTGGGAGGCAGTAAGGTAGACTGCTAAAAATTATAATTTCAGGAGTTCCACTGAACCATGTGGCACTCATTTTGTTGCATACCTAGTGTCTAAAATAGAATTGTTGGTATGTTGTCAACAGAAGGTGAGCAGGGCTTGAGCTTGGTGAGTAGGTGTTTTATATGCAAATTTAAAACAGTTTATAAGGAGAAAAGAGGTTTATTGCAAGTGGGAACATCATGAGGGCCATCAGGACTTTGTATGTGATTTTGTTTTAGGGTAGCGAAAGAGTCAATAAAATGTGAGTTAAATGTATTAGCAGTTTATATGGGAGAGCTATCTGGGTAGGGGTTGGGGACAGTAGGAGTTCTAGGGTATACGATTTTGTTAATAGAGGACCAACATTTCTTGGAGGAAGACATTATGGTTTATCTGGGGATCTAGGCAATACTGTTTTTTATCAACAGGGACTTCAGTTTTAGCAGTGTTATGGAGATGCTGATGAGTTTGCAGGTCGGCAGGAGATGTGGTTCTTTGCCAGTTTTGGAAACCTTTTCCTCTTTTGTGTATGTTGCTAGTGTGAGTTAGCCAGAGAGCTTTGGTAGATTTAACACATTTTCTTCCTATGGGGGCAAGGCTATTTAGGATATTGAGAAACAATGATTTAAATTTAAGAACAGCATCATTCAGACCTAAGGCATATAGACCTGGACCACTCAAGACACTGAAGAACAAGGCTGAAAACATCAGGCTTTAAGTTGATAATGTTATACATTCCTTAAGAAGTTGATCTTTGGAATTGTGACTTATTAATCTCTGGACATAGATGGGATAGTGGTCACTGAATAAGTCTGGCAGGGTTTGGGGAGAACTATATTGTTTAGGATTTGAAACCAGGATCCAGTCCTGAATGGAGCCAGAATTTGAACTTCTGTTTAAGTGAGCATGGGAGGTTATAACTTGTGTAAATCCATACAGGTTAATGCTGTTTGAGAGATAGTCTGTTGAAAGGTGCTGACAGTCAATGTTGAATTCACCAAGAATTGTAGTTTCATAAAAAATAAGTATTTGTATCTTTGATTACCATCTCTGACAATGTACTTCAAAGGGTGCTAGATTATCTAATTTACCCTGCCTGCTGTGAGTCTTCCTGTCTTTCTTCAGTGCCAGTCAAACTAAAGGCTTCACCAAGTTCTCAAATAAGGATATTTGGCAAAGGGTATTAAGAGGTATGCATTTAAAGTCATGTTATGTGTGTTTATTTGCATTTATATGCTATAACTCAAAACACCATAGAACAGAGGTCCAAACCCACAGATGGTAGCAAAATACTTTATTCACAGGCAGGATAAGCATTTTTGTCTTGTGTACAAGACTTCATCAGATGCCTCCATATTACATTTCTAACTATTTAGTCCAGATTTCAGGTTTTGCTGAATTCCGGACTGTGGTATAGTTTCCTGTGTTGCCCATATCCTTATTTGGATAGGAGGAAGCTTCTCTGTTCACCAGTGAGAGTGGTGAGCTTTGAGCAGCCTATCTGTCCCTGGAGGAGTTGTCTCAGCCCTGAAACTAGTAGCTTATTGGCCGTTTTGGGTCAATTCCTATCTCTTTCAGTTTCCCTGTTTAAAACCCGCATTTGCGCATTTTTGCGCCAGTATACAACTCCGCACAGCTCCTCGTGGTGTCCTGCAGAGTGATACAGGCAACAGAGAGACCCAAGAGAGACTTTTCCAGATTTAAGTATTTTTTCTCTGTTTTTTTGCTCTGACTGCCTTTTCCCGCCTAAAAAGCAAATTTCTAACTGATCTGTGCTTTAAAAAGTTTAAATTGCATTTGCCTTCTGCTTTTTACAGTTTTTGCACTTGTTTTATATCAATTTAAGTTGTTTTTGTATTGTATAACTGCTGTAGGCTACACACTAAGGTGCGCTAGCCTGTTTATAGCATTTACAGTGTTTTCTGTGTGTTTTTCTGCTGTTTCCTGAAAAAAACAAAAAAAATATATATTCTCTTTTCCCTCCTTTGCTGAACTAGATTAGTCCAGATTTCAGGTTTTGCTGAATTCCGGACTGTGGTATAGTTTCCTGTGTTGTCCATATCCTTACTTGGATAGGGGGAAGATTCTCTGTTCACCAGTGAGCGTGGGGAGCTTTGAGCAGCCTATCTGTCCCTGGAGGAGTGGTCTCAGCCCTGAAACTAGTAGCTTATTGGCCGTTTTGGGTCAATTCCTATCTCTTTCAGTTTCCCTGCTTTAAAACCCGCATTTGCACGGTTTTGCACCAGTATACAACTCTGCACAGCTCCTCGTGGTGTCTTGCAGAGTGATACAGGCAACAGAGAGACCCAAGAGAGACTTTTCCAGATTTAAGTATTTTTTCTCTGTTTTCTTGCTCTGACTGCCTTTTCCCACCTAAAAAGTGAATTTCTAACTGATCTGTGCTTTAAAAAGTTTAAATTGCATTTGCCTTCTGCTTTTTACAGTTTTTGCACTTGTTTTATATCAATTTAAGTCATTTTTGTATTGTATAACTGTTGTAGGCTACACACTAAAGTGTGCTAGGTTGTTTATAGCATTTACAGTGTTTTCTGTGTGTTTTTCTGCTGTTTCCTGAAAAAAAAAATCTCTTTTCCCGCCTTTGCTGAAATAGATTCATCCAGATTTCAGGTTTTGATGAATTCCGGACTGTGGTATAGTTTCCTGTGTTGCCCATATCCTTACTTGGATAGGAGGAAGCTTCTCTGTTCACCAGTGAGAATGGGGAGCTTTGAGCAGCCTATCTGTCTCTGGAGGATTGGTCTCAGCCCAGAAACTAGTAGCTTACTGGCCATTTTGGGTCAATTTCTATCTCTTTCAGTTTCTCTGCTTTAAAACCCGCATTTGCGCAGTTTTGCACGGTTTTGCGCATAGCGTAGCATCGGGCAGCGCCGCTTAAATTGGTTTAAACTATTCCCAGCTCCACGAAGTCTGCTCTTCACTTTTTCCCTTAGAACTGTTCTAAATCTCAAAGTAAGCACTCTATTTTCATTCTAAAGCCCTGCAGTTGCTCGTATAAGTAATCTTATAAGTAAGCACTAATAAACTAAAGCACTGCACCCTCTTATACTCCCTTTAAGTACTTGGCTCTCTATTGGTCCTTTTTGATCAGTCAAAAAGTAGTTCCTTATACTATTCTGGCATGTCCAAAACTCAATTTCGGGTTTACTCTCCAGTCCAGCTGGTGAATCTGGGAATCTTGAGGCAATGTTACAACTGCCTTATGTACACAGACCACCCTCTCCTCCTCCCAACAAGTTCAAATATATGTGAGAGATGCAACTATATAGCCAAACTGGAGGCTGAGCTCTCTCAACCCAGTACTGGCGCAGTCGGAGAAGGTAACCACACACACACCACAAATCCAGTCTCACATAGATCTATCGCAACAGCAAACCAAACACATAAACACACAAAAACATACTCGGAAGCTCTAAATAAAAATCTGCCCAAACAGCAGAGACCTCCAAAGCAAACTTCCAAGCAACTGCTACCCCACAACAATACCCATGTATCACATAGTTCACAAAGTCAGTGTGCCACACAGTCACAGCCCTTAAGGCTAAACAACACACCTAATACGCTTGTAATAGGTGACTCTGTTGTCAGACACACTGACGTCCCACTCACCAGGCTGAACAAGGAGAAGGTCACTGTAAGCTGCCTGTCGGGTGCCAGGATCTGCCACATAACACAAGCACTCAGGTCACTCCAAAGCAAGTACAAATATGACTCCATCATTGTCCATGCTGGTGTGAATGACGTGAGATGTACCTCCCTGGACTACATGAAAAGAGACATAGAGGAGCTCTCTGATCATGTAGCCCAGGCCGGTATGACCCTGACCTTGAGTAGCATCTTACCTTCACCAAAAATGATGCCACAGTATAAAGACAAAGTGATCAATTTTAACAATTGGCTAAAGTATTGGTGTCATTCAAAGGGGATCCAGTGTCTGTCAGCCTGGGATGACATGCTCGACAAGCCACGTTGCTTCACTAGGGATGGCTTGCACCTGTCACCCCTGGGCTTTCAAATACTGGCTAAGGCTCTTGCCACTCCCACAGTGCCTTTTTTAGGCAAGGCTCAAAAGACAAACCCACCTCCATAGACAACACAAGGAAAAAGAAACTAAGGGTAATGCTGCTCAACACCAGAAGTCTAAACCTCAAGATGCATGCACTCGAGGCTCTCCTCAATATGGAGAATATTGATATCTGTGCAGTAACAGAAACCTGGTTCAAGGCTCTCGAGATCACCCCAGCACTACCAGGTTATACCTCATACCAAGCTTTTCGGCACCAAATCCCGGACCGAACCACAAAAGGAGGAGGAATATCCATATTCATCAAAGATACCCACTCCTCCAGGTTAGTGGCACTGCACGAAGCATCGGAGACCATCCATGTGCAACTAACAGTGGGCAAAACTGCCTTTCAGTTTGTAGCCTGCTACAGACCACACTCCCAAACTCAGGAACCTCACTCAGCTTTCCTGAGAACACTGGAGAATATGAAGGTCTCTCCAAACACCATCATATTGGGTGACTTCAACTACCCAAACATAGACTGGGAGCACTACTCAAGCCCCAACACCCTCGCTCAACAGTTCCTAGAATTTATAAACTCAAATGCTATGGAACAACTGGTCACCACTCCCACAAGATGGGAAAACATATTGGACCTGATCATCACCAACATGAGGACTCTATGTTCCATACCAGAGGTATACCCCTCATTGGTAAGATCTGACCATAAATTAATCTCACTGGACATCCATATCCTGTCCCTACCCCCAGCCAAGGAAACCATGGTGAAGAACTTCTCAAAAGCAAACTTCACACTTCTCAAAACTGAAGTGGAATCCTTCAAAGCCCCCGGGCCAGTGGAAAATACGGCCCAAAATGCAGAATCCTTTACAAACGCATTCTATGGACACCTACAGGAATGCATGGATCGTGCTATCCCAAATAAAACCAAGACTCACTCCTCCAAAGGCAGGAGACCTGTCTGGTGGACCCCAGCCATAAATAAGCTATACAACAGAAGGAGGAAGCTACTACATGATAGAGCAAAATCCCAAAAAGGGAAGGCATCTCTGATCAGTACTAGCAAGAAACTACGATCCCTCATAAAATCATCCAAGGCCAACTTCGAAAGAAAAATTGCACAAAACGCTAAAGATAATCACAAGGCCTTCTTTAGTTATGTCAGGAAACTGGGTGGCAACTCCCAGATATGCTCTGAGTTAGTGCAAAATGACATAAAATACACTGAACCCACAGACATTGCCAACATCCTGGCAGACAGGTTCAGTGCAAACTTCTCCCCCCTTCTCCCCAAAAGAGCAAATGTCTATCCCAACAGAGTGTAGCCTCCCTGACATCACAGATGCACAGGTGAGAGCTGCCCTCTCCAAAGCAAAAAACACAGCATCAATGGGACCGGACGGTGTCCCGGGCTGCATCTTACATGATCTCCAAGAAGAACTGAACCCTCACATAAAGTCACTGTTCAATCTCAGCCTTACTACAGGATATGTACCCAAGGAATGGCGTACAGCAACAGTGGTCCCACTCCACAAAGGTGGTGCCACAACAGACCCCGGAAACTATCGCCCTATAAGCCTGACTAGCCTAGTCTGCAAAGCTATGGAGCATATCATCATGGAACTCATAAACAAAGACATTGGGAAACTCCAAACACTGGATCCTACCCAATCCGGCTTTGTTAAGGGCAGATCTTGCCTCTTGAACCTGGTCAACTTCTTTGAAACAGTCACCAAGGCCATAGATGAAGGGAAGGTAGTCCACACAGCCTGCCTGGACCTCGGAAAAGTCTTCGACACAATACCCCACTCAGGCATCATAAATAAGCTCACCAGCTTAAATATCAACCCCTATGTCACAAGATGGGTTGCAAAATGGCTCAGGGATAGAACCCACATGGTCAGAATTGCAGGTGCCATGTCAGACTCTAAACCAGTTACAAGTGGCACCCCACAGGGCTCAGTCCTGGGACCTCTCTTGTTCGGTATATATTTCTCTGAGGTACAGACTAACACGGGAGGACTATGGCTG
The DNA here is from genome assembly GCF_019279795.1 of Protopterus annectens. NCBI lineage: Eukaryota > Metazoa > Chordata > Ceratodontiformes > Protopteridae > Protopterus > Protopterus annectens. The sequence continues at coordinate 924,133,980 of NC_056734.1, forward strand.
ACCAAGTTTGCAGATGACTGCAAACTGGGTGCCATAATCAAGTCACTGACTGACACAAGCATCCTCCAAAAGGGTCTCACAGAGACGGATAACTGGTGCCAGAGCCATGGCCTAAAGCTAAATGCTAAAAAGTGCATAGTCATCCCCTTTGGGAAAAACAAAGTGCCCACAAATTACCACATAGGTGGTAATCCATTAAGTACGGAAGAAGTAATTAGGGATTTGGGGACCCAAGTAGATAGCAATCTCTCCTTTGACAATCACATTGCCAAAGTGGTTAGAAAGACCTTCTATATAGCCCACCTTATCAGGAAAGGGTTCACATCTAGATCAAGAGAGGTCATTGTGCCCCTCTACTCATCACTCATCAGGCCCATAATTGAATACAATGCCCCATTTGGGATGTACCTTACCTGACACCTGTAGCAATGGGAAATACCCCAAAAGTATCTCACCAAGAGGATCAATGGAGTCAAACAGATGCCCTACGCAGTTAGGCTAAAGAAACTCCAGCTCTACTCAGTTGCTTACCGCCTACTCAGAGGCGATCTGTGCCTGACATATAAAGCCATGTCCAATCCAGAATTAATGGACATGCTCCACCTCAGGAAATCCAAATCCCTTAGAGCCACATGCTCCAGGGACTTAAACCTCAGCACAGAAATAAATAGGACATGCTGGAGGGACAGATTCATATCCCAGAGGCTCCCCTCACTCTGGAACAAAATCCCAATCCATGTTAGGCAGAGCCCCTCAATGACCCTCTTCAAGAGAAATCTTGACGAGTGGATGGGAGATTGTAGGTTTACCCCTGGGATCTCTTCTTTGTCCCTACTAGACAGAGACACAGTTAACTAACCTTAAAAGGGCGATCTTCTGTGACCTACTATACAGAGGCACAGTCAACTAATCTAAAAAGGTGGCAAAAGCCAAACACACTCTGGCTAGGCTTATAAATGCCCTAGGGCAGATAGCCTAGTATCAACCTATGAACCTATGAACCTATTTATACCTTATTCCATTAAGTCTAATTAAAATTTAATTAAAATTTAAAGACACACAATGCCTTATACTAGACTTCATACATAACCACTTGCATAGTTAATATAATATGCTTAAAATGCTTAAAAATACTTTAAAATACCCTTACATAACAGTATAGAGATGAAAATTAATAATACATACAACATACACTTGTTGAATTAGTTAAATTTGTGTAGCTTTAGCCAAAAAAAAAATGGCTTAATAGTAATATACCCCAGGATTCACTAATCTTCAGTGTAAGACTAAATTAGTCTTACACGGAAGAGCCAGTCTAAGAGTAACATGGCAGCTCACCATGCATATCAATGAGGGCGCTGCCTCAAATCTAAAACTAACATGGAGCATGGACGAGTGTAGGGGGCATGTCGGACTACCGATCAGTCCAAAAATCCACACTCCTGCAAGTTTGAAACTCGGGAAATGTCTAGTTACATGAGCGAGTCCGCTCACATGTGTACATTCTAAGACTAAACTCCCCCATATAGTAAACAATGTACAAATATAAAAAGTAAAAGAAATGTTTTGTTTTTTTTGCATTTCCAATATAGCTGCCCATATTTGCATGTGTTTGCATGGGTTTTCCCATTGCTTAGCTACAGTTAGCAGTTTAGACACCAAAGATGATAATGAGAAAAATATATGCAAATTAAGTGAAATAGCGATAGCGTAGTGGTTAGAGCCTTCGCACAAAGAGGATGCATTCCCAGTTCGAGTTCCACCGCTACACTTTTCATTTTCTGTTGGAAATCTGTATACAAAAATTTTTCCTGACATGTATTATTTAAAGTTTTGTAAAAAGCATTGAAATGTTATATGTAGTAGTGAACAAATTTTATATACATATATATATATATATATATATATATATATATATATATATATATATTTAGGAAGGTGAAATGGTTATGCATACTGATGCATGAGTAAATTATTTTAAGCAATGTAAAGCACTGTTAAGCATATTTTACCAGTATTGAGCATATTTATATTTATTTGCTCATAGCTGAGCACTGCATTAACTTGCGCAATGTCTTTGTGCAGAGCTGCGCATCACACAAACTAGCGCAAACAGACCCAACGCTGAGCAAAGTCAGGCAAAGTTGTGCAAAATCGGCTAAACATGGCCACACCTCCTTTATTGTACCTTAACCATTCAGGTCTGGCCAGTAGGAAAATAAAAAACTATGACAGGGCTCGAACTCGGGATACTGTGCACTATAGTCACAGTACATAACCACTAAGCAGTGACAGTATTTCATAATCATGCACTTTCAACAGACACATATCTATCAAAGGAATATTAAACATTGCTAACATCAGCTAAGCAGGTGTGCCTACAGCTGAGTTTTTTCAAAACTGGCCAATCACAAATAAGTGCGGGAAATGAGGCATATTTAAGCTCCACAGGCGGGAATACTTTCCATAATTGGTTGTAGCTCCCTTCTACAGTCAGCATGGCCAGTGTTGGAGAAGGCACTCGATTTTGAGCGCAACATTGTGGCATTGAGGAGACCAAAGTAATGGTTTGGCTCCTTGTCCGCAATCATGAGGAAAGACTCCTGTGGGGCCAGTACCAGGGCACCCAATAGAAAACGGAGGCCTGGAACTGTCTAGCTCATGATCTCACCAGTGCCACTGGTGTTCCTCAGACTGGTGAGCAGGTCAGGCACAATTACTCTGACCTGAAGCGACGCAAGGACGATCAACTGGACCAGTGAATCCAGGAGACCTGTGGGATGGCAAATGGCCCAGTACTGAGTAAGTAGCTATTGTATTAAGTATTTAAGAATTGCTATTCTTGTCTATACTATGGATAGGTATGTCTCATTATCACTGCATTTACTTCACAGCTGCTGGTGTCCGGGCTATGAATCAGCAAGCCCATGAAGATAGGCTGCAAAGGCTGCATCAGCAGGCAGGTTAGTAATTATTCTGCATGTGCTGTTATATAAAATAAATGAGAGAACCTTCAAAAAAGTGTTTTAACCCAATAAATAAAGGTGTAATAATTCTTTAATAAAGGTATAATTCCTGGAGTGTGTCTGTGTGATTTTCTTTGATATGTTGTTGTACTGTTTCATTTTAGAAATAGTACTGTTGTATTAAGCAGTGTTAGTTAACCCACACTTGGGTAGGCCCATATAAAGTGGATGAAGGGAGTGCCAGTAGCTTTTATGCATATTTACAGCCCTTAACTGTTGGTTCATGCCCAGCATGTACAGGTTAATCTGGTACATGAGTAGCTTGGTATTGTGTTCCTCAGAAATGTCGGTGTGCTGCCAGAAATGTAGGGAGCTGTTAACATATAAATGATAATTTCACCTGAACATATCTAGACAATTATATGAAAGAGCTGTCAGTGTACCATCTCAGCTATAGTGTGTGTGAGCAACTCTCAAAATATGTAGCAGTAACATCTGTCCTGGACAGTTTGTATGTCAGATACACCTCATGTATATAATGATCTAGCAAAATCCAATTGCACAATAGAATGACATTGGGTAGTGTAATAATACATGTAAGGGACATATAACTGCAGTTAATAGGAATTTAGTGTAAACTAGAAGGATATATAAGTTGTTAATTGAGCTATCTTTTCCACCCTACTGTATGTGCCTAAAAATGCAATTCCACACCTCAACGGGTATGTCTAATCTCAAAACATTTCTTGGAACTTATGTCCTATTGGTTTATAAATATTTGCATTCATTTCTATGCATGCGCCCTGTTCAAATACCACGATATTGGTAGCCTGATGCCATCAATTAAACCTGCATGCTGTTGTAATGTCCATTATTGTTCTATATATGCATGTGTTATGCTTGCTTTTCAACTGTTGAAACTCTGGTGTGTTGGGTTAATGGGAATATTTCTGCATGCTGTTATAAGTAACTGGGAATGCTGTTGACTGTTACTAACCCATATCTTTATTAAATTTTCCAAAACATAGTTTGTATGGGAAGGCCGGTCCCAGCGGACCCACCTGTCCCACCTCAGCTGGCCATGGCACCTGGCACCAGCAGGCCCAGTGCCGAGCCTGGGACCTCCTCCTCCATTGGCCCTGTGCCACCTTCGGGTGGAAGTGCTGCAGGGGATGGTGCTCAGCCCCCCCCGTGAAGCATGGGTGGAGGAGGGACACCTATCACCCTTTGAACGGTCCGGGCTGTGGTGCGTAGAGAGATCGAGAGTTCTGTTGCAGAACCTCTACGCCAGCTTGAGGCATGAGTGGCACCACTCCAGCGTCAGCCTGCCCTTCCTACACAGCCCCCAGCACAGCCACCCTTTGGGCTGTGAATGTGTAGTGGTGACTGCCCATGGGTGAGGATCTCAGTTCCACTGTTGCCATCTGTGGGCTCATGGGCTTGCGATTTCCAAACATCCCTCCCCGTCAATGGTTTTCACCCACCACATGTCATATTCCACCCCTGTATGTGTTTTGTTTATCTTATCTGTTTACCTCCCCAAATATACCTACTTCCCCTACCCCTAATTCAACTCTCACCTGAAAAAAAGGGCAATCTGCTCCTAAAAAAATTACGCCCCATACATAGCTGCCCATTTTGCACACATAAAATGTAATTTAATTGGCATTACAACGTACTTTATTGTCCTCACCCCTCTCTCAGGGGTTGAAGGTTTCATATTTACCTCCAAATTTATTCCATATGCACAGCTGTTGCTGTTAAAGAAATGGGTAGCTATGGATCTTCCCTACACCCGTCCTGCATATCCCGAGCTATTTTTCCTACTGTCTTTCCCTCTTTGTGTCCCTTTTTCACCACTGTCCTATCTCCCCATTTTCTTTTCTTTCAAAGAAATGACTGGGGGGTTAGCAGGAGTTAGTGGGTTTGTGGGAGTCTGCGCTTGTTTGCACTTAGCAAATCATTGCTAAGCATCGCGCAAACCCGCGCAAACCTGCTTACAACTGCTTAAAAGTGCCTTAGTCACTCTGTATGTGAGGGCCCTTGTTCTGCTCAGCAGCAAAATAAAACACCTCTGTCAGTCTCGAACCCAGGACATTGTACACACTACACTGCAAGAAGTACCACTAAGCCACAATAGATATACAAGAAGTTGGTGCTGAAATAAATATATCATGCATCAGAATGAGTGAATGTAAAGGAAAAATAGGAATGCCATACCACACAACGTGTTCTGTGGATATTTACCAACAGTTGTTGTGGGATTACATTACATGACTGTGATAAGAGAAGCAACCATTGTAGCAGGAAATAATGTTACACCATCACTTTACAAACCCCACACAGTATATCAGCAGGACAAACACTGGCATATCTGTTTAGGGCAAAGGCCATACCTCCCAACTGTCCCTAATTTTCAGGGATGTCCCTGATTTTGAAACAAAATTTAGCTCTGTCCCTCTGAATCCCTCCAAAAACTACTGACTTTGGCCAGAAAGGTGGTGAATTACACGTAATGAGAAATGACAATATTTAAGAGTTAGACACTTGTTTTACTTCAGAAAAGGTGTATTAATCCATATGCTCTGGTTCTCTCAAAGTCTCAACTTAATGGCATTAATATTTTAAAGGTGTTCGTGACTTCTTCTCTACTTTTCCCTGAGTCTGTTCAAATATGTACCTGAGTGTTTGAGATGTCTGGCAGAGGCAGAAACACAGAGGCATATCAGCCTTTCTGCTGTTACACACTGTGCAAATAGCTTTGGAAGGATTTCTGGAAACATATCCTTATGTAGGAATACAACACTGAAATACAAAAGGATGTAGCCATGTACTGGTAACAACCAACTGTAACAATGCCATTGCTCTAGTGCTGAAAAGACCTGTGTGGTGCACAGACAAAGAATAACAGGCTAATCTCTGGCTACCATGTGGATAGGTCCACAGTTGGGAGTTACGCAGGCAGACTACTTGCCTTGATAAACTAACATGTACACAGCAACCCTGTAAGTCCAGCAAGATAAAATTCACACAATAATACGTACGCTCTCTGTACTTCTGCACCCCTACCAAATGTAGAATATACCTGTGTGTGCAGGGTCTACCAAGGATATAGGTAAGCATACTCACAGTACTGAAATGTGTTGAGTTTTCTTGAGCAGCTTGTGCTAATGTCAACACTAAAAAAGCACAAACTGTTTAGAACTGAGTAAATGAATATTCACAGTATAGTAGTTCACAAACAAGTCTTGTGCCAAAGGAATACATCTCAATAACTAGTTTGTATGGCAGTTAATTTTAAAATTTGAAAAGTACGCACATCATCCCATGTATCTTGCATTAGCATTTTGAGGGGTGAGTACATTTCTACACTGACAAGTGTGTACTGGAAGCAGCAACATTTAAATGTAAATCATTGGCTACACCCCTGGCTTCTGATATAAGAACTATACCAACCTTCTGTCTTAAACAATGATGTCCACAGCAAACAAGAATGATCTTCATCTTGGAAAGTTGAAAGGGCCACACCTACCTGAGTTAGCAATTTATAGTACTGGGTTGCTATGACAGTTATTACTGCAATTACTACACAGCAGCTGCATGCAATTAGCAAATGGCGGCCATTAATTGGTGCAGAGGCCATCACTTGCTCATATGCAAATACCTACAAAGGCAGGCTGCAATCGCTGCCAACAAACTCAATCACTCTATTGCAGAGACTGACAGAGAGAGAGAGACAGACAGAGAGAGTGAGAGAGACAGAGAAAAGGAAAAATAAATAATACCAAATCATACAAAGGAAAGGTATGTGACACATATGTATTTACTGACATGTAGTAGATGTTTTTGAAGAGTAGTCTACATAATGTGAACCATTCATATGTGGCAGCAGTACTTATCTATGCACAGATCGCCTGCTTAACTACTGCTATGGACAATACAGTGTGTACCTGTGGGCAGTGGGACATACCTGTGAAATGTGTAGCTCAGCATTAAATGTCAAAAATCTGATCCATGTTATCTGTGTTCTGTACAGTAGTGTGGCCAATGGCTGTTGGGGTGATTAGTGCTGCCATTATATAAACATGGGTGTGACAGAGCAACACATGCATGATAGTCATATTAAAGTGTAGATTAGCATTGGCAACTGCTGTAGCAGTCTAGTATGCTTATCTAGCATTTGTAGCTATATATATATATATATATATATATATATATATATATATATATATATATATATATATATATATATGTACCCCCTCTAATGTTAGTGTGTGTTCACATGTGACACCTATTTGTGTTGCAGCAAGGCCTAACAGTTCAGCTGTGAGGTCCAGGGACTTACAACAGTGTGGACCTTGTGTGTGTATGCCACACACATAAGGAGAAATATATATGTGTCATATATATTCACATCTGTATATGGGCATAGAGCAGGGGAAATATTGCAGCTGTTTGTGAAGGGTGGAGATATATATGTTGGTGAAGGTTAGTATGCGCATATTTGTATGTAGGTTTTAGTGTGTGATGAACAGGACAGCATACAGTGCTGATATATGACATGTGGTGGTTAAACAGTGTGGGTGGTTTGTTCAGTTTGCAATGTTGAAGTCAGTGAGGCCTGCTAAAGCTACCTGGCTGTGAACACTTTCAATGCATTTTTCACAAGACTGTCCGATATTATTACATTACTGTACACCTCACATCCTTTGTATAATTGATATTCCCACTATGAAAGGTGAAATGTATATGTGTCTACATATATATGTATATGTACACCAATGGATGTGTATATGTATATATATATATATACACACACACACACACACACACACACATATATATATATATATATATATATATATATATAGACAGATAGATATATATTTATATGGTTCCACTTGAAATCATCGAATTACCATTTCATTGAATTGCAAATCATCGAGACCAAATCGTCGAAAACTCATTTAATCGAAAACTCATATAATTGAATCTTAAATCATCGAAAACTATAACGCAACTACAAATAACATTCCACAAAGCTTTTACTATGTTTATGCACACCCACACCCCCTGTAAATAAATATACCAACTCCAAGGTTGCACTACAGTGGAGGCAAGAGGTTATTTCCTAACCCCACTGTAGTGCGACCTTGGAGTTGGTATATTTTATTACGGAGGGGTGTGGGGTGCAGGGGGGCTTGCCCCCCTGCATAAACATGGTAAACAATGTCTGTGATGTTATTTGTAGTTGCTTTATAGTTTTTGATGATTTGAGATTCGGTGATATGAGTTTTCGATGAAATGAGTTTTCGACGATTTGGTCTCGATGATTTGCAATTCGATGAAATGGTAATTCGATGATTTCAAGTGGAACCATACATATACATATATATATATATATATATATATATATATATATAGAGAGAGAGAGAGAGGAGTCATATATACTCATACACACCTACATCAACTTGTTGCAATAAATTCTCTGTACTGTTGACTGACTGTGATGGTCAATGTGTTTGTGAATACATCAAAGATATGCATTTGTGGGATAGCTTAGTGGGAAACTGTTTATGTCATGGTATTAGGGGTCCTTGCTTTGATCCCAGCAAAAGCTGTGTATTCTGCTGTGGCAAGGTGGTGCATTGTGTTGCATACAGTGTGCCAGGTACTCTTGTAAAGTCTTATATAATGATTTTATTTTGTTGCTGTGCAGAACATGGTTCATTAGATAGACTGAGCCAGGCACTTTCAAGCAGTTGTGGGGTGAGCAGTGATGAGTGGTAGTTAAAGTGTTTCACTCTGAGTTAGCTAATAGGTTGCTATATATATATGGCAGTTCAGTGATATCTGTACTGTATAATGTTAAATGTGCCATATGACTTGCTCAGACATATTTTTTTCTTTATGACTTCCAGGGATCATGGCACATCACAGAAATCCCAGCTACAGTAGTGCTGAAGATGAGATAATTACTAGCTGTATGATTCAGCACTACTGTCTAATGTTCTCACGAACCAGCCAGAACCAGCAGGAGCGTACTGCAATGTGGCAAGATGTTGCCCGGAGGGTAAATGAGGTAGGCCTGTATAACCAGACATATGAGCAGGTACACCACCACTGCAGTGATCTACTCAGACATGTCTGTCAGTGTGCTTCTGATGTGCGGAGACAACAGCTTGCAACAGGAGGTGGTGTTAATATCCAACCCCCCTTCACCAGAGTGGAGGAGCTGCTCCTGAGCCTCGTTGTCCCTGCCCAACAACAACAGCAGCAGACATACACCATGATGGAGGTTGAAGCCACCCAGCAACCACACATGGAGCATGCAGGTAACATGGCATATCTGTAGACTACTGTTATCTGTATTGGCAGATCATGCATATGTGAGATGTGGAGTGTGTAGTTAGAAGATGTGGAGCCTGTTGTTGTGCAATACTGATCATTTGAAACATAATCTGTAGGCCTGTAAATATAAACTGTTGTACTACCATAAGATTGCAAACACACAGCAGCAATGCCACAGTTGTGGCCACTGACAAACTGTCTCATCTCTATGTAGGTCCCTCTGGGGTAACATCAAGGCAGCGGACAGATGCTGGTGAGTGTGTTCTACATTTATTATTGTAAATAAAAAGTGCATGTCATAGTTAAGGTGTAGGCCATGTACACATGTAACACACCTACCCATAATGCATGGTGTGCATGTTTGGTGTAAGACCACGCACATCCCACTAATGTGATTACCTGCCTCAAACACATGCAATACCCAGATCATCTCAAGCAAATGTGGCTGCACTGTAGTGACCATTGGATAGGCAAAGTTGATACTCAACATGCACATAACATACACAATTATATCATACACAGAGCATTTTAACATGCTACACATAAAGGATTCATAAACCCTCTGTAAAGACACACTCTAGTATCCAAAATCTCATCCACACATTACACATAATATACCTGAGGGGTAGAGGCCTATCATGGGTCATTTAAACACTCTGCAACAGACTACACATTCATGTCAGGCAATGCTCTGTATTGGCCTCCTTACAAACCCATGTAACAACTGGTTGTGAAATGGTGAATGTAGCCAAGGTAGTACAGTTCCAGTACAGCATGATTAGTGCTAGTTTGGGAACATTTGTAGCCTTGAGTGACCACATGATGCTTCATGATGATGGCCTATGGTACTATACCCCATCCAGCTATTGTAACCACAGTACTACACATAGCTTTCATTGCTATACACCTCAATGTTGTGTGTGTGCAAACATATGCACCTCTAAACAATATGCATACCAATCACTATTTGCACAACTGACACATATATGTCTTGTGATGCTATTGAGTGGCTAGGTCATATGACACACATTGGGTATGTGTGATGTTTAAATATGCAGTTGTGTTTTAGCATGCCATGTCATGGATGACACTGGCATGTCCACAATATGATCTACACTCACCATGACTACTGTACATTGGGTATGTGGGCGGATGGTATTCCATCAATTATACATGCACCACTGATGATGTTGTGTGAATACTCATCATGCATGTGCTAAAACTGTGTCCACGATTATTTGCTAAAGACACAGAGGCTGTAATCAGCATTGGATATCTATCTGACACAAAGATACACATCCAGCCATGGTGTGCAGGCCTGTGAGTTATGGTGCACAGTACATTACAGAGTTTTGAATACTTGCACAGCAATGTTGTGTCCATGTATGCATTGTGTTCCAGGGGGAGGCCAATCACCTAATAACAAAACACATGCATCAAAGCCATGTATAGTGTTAGTAACAAGGACTGTCTACACTTGCACTGCATGCTGTTGAGCAACACATGTCCTGCATGCTGACATGTGTGATATGACTGTTTTGCTTGGGATACTGTACCCCACCATCACCTGCTATTGTGTATGTTCTGTGATTGCTGGTGTTGTGTGTGTGTGTGTGTGTGTGTGTGTGTGTGTGTGTGTGTGTGTGTGTGTGTGTGTGTCTGCTTTAAGGATGAGTGTATTTGTGTGTGTGCATGTGTGCATGTTAGGATGTGTGCATGTGCGCATGTGTGCGCATGTGCATGTGTGCACGTGGGCATGCATGCATGTGCGCATGTGCGTGTGTGCATGTGTGCACGTGGGCATGTGTGCATGTGGTCTGACATCATGTTCAGGTCTTAAAGTGTGTTTCCTGTTTTCCTCTCACAGGTGCTGAGGTGGGGCTGGTTCAGTACAGCAGTGAACCTGATGTCACTGAGACAGACAGTGATCATGAGGATAGGTGTGTTGAGGCACAGGAAGGTTTGTCAGGGTCTGTTGTTGGGCCACCAATTGACAGTACACAAGTCTCCACCCCATCCATGCACACAGTCATACTGCCTGTACATCCATCATCACCATTGCCCTTAGCTGAGGGACAGTGTACGGTTGGCACTGGCCAGGACAGTGTGGTATCTATGGCACATGTATCAGGACACAGCAGCCATATCCAGATGTCTGGAACAGTATCACATAGGCAGATGCCCAGGGGTTCTCGTCAGAGCACTGCTGGTCATCATGCCCCTGGCAGACATGCCACAACTCTTTCAACCACATGCATGTTCCAGGCTGTCATGGAGGCACAGGCATGAATGGAGCAGTACACCAGACAGGGACAAAGGGCACAGAGGGCTCATAACACCTCTGTAAATGACAGTATCCATGACCTAGCAGGTGCCATACGTAATTACACTGAGGTCATTGATAGACATTGGGGTAAGACATTGGATGTCCTACACAATGTCATGTCCATGTGTCAGAACAGTGCGGGACGGTTGAGATGTCGACGTGGATGTATGCCAGCGACATCAGCAGCTGGAGGTCACAGTGGATGTCCAGCAAGTCACAGCCGCTCCCATAGTGCCAGTACCAGCCCCAGCAATGTTGGGTGGTGCTGTCCATAGACCATCCTAGAAGACCACGTGCACGTGGCTCTGGCCAGTCCCAGCAGGGACCTGGATCCAGTGGACATATGTCAACCTCTGAGGATAGTACCCAGTCTGGATTAGTACCTGATACTGTCTGTAGCACCCCTGCCAGGCACAGGTTCCGTATCCATGGCCAGAGATGGTGATCTGTAAAGCCTGTCAGGTACAGTCTGTAGCTGTTCCACAAATCCCCGTATATGGCAGCCACATGGTGGAACTGTCTGCATACAGACAGACACACATAAAACAGAAACCTACGGCAAACACATACCCGCACACATTACATCAACATTGGCCCATAACAGTACTCATGGCCCTCACACACACACTCACACACACATGTCAATTGTATGGCTCACTGTAGGCCTCTGGCAAACCAACAACTCACCCTGTGCATATGATGAAACCTGTGCCACCTCAGGAACAGGCTAACATGGTGCTGATGCACAGGGTGACTTTGATAAAGTATAGCAATGGTTGAATGTGTAGCATGTTGTCAGCAGTAAAGTGTAATGATATCCTTGAAGGTGTAGCTGAGCAGGCATGATGCATTAAAGCTGTAATTAGCAATGTTGTATTGTTTCCACCAGTGTTTATTCCAATTGTGTTTTGTTTCCCATGTGCCACTTGGCTGATGTGTGTAGTTGTGTCAGCATGTGTTATACAGTAGACTGTAAGTGTGGGTTGTGTGCAGCACAGGTTTGCAGGTGTACATTTGTAAACATGGTCGAGGTGCACTGTCTGCATGTACGTGCATATTGGACACATGGGCAGGGTGACATGCCCTGTATTGGCCAGTGTTAACACTCCATAGTTTCTATTGTTGGCCAGTATGCATTGTACTACACACATTGTGGAACTTGAGTACGCATGTATGTGTATGACATGGGTTGGCATGTGCTGTGGGTGATGCTGTTGTTCCTATCTGTCATTGGTTTGCATTACTAAGGTTAACACTGTCCCAGCTGCATAATCCTGTATTAATGCACACTGTTCACCTACAGGGTTGCATGGACTGTGCTATCACAAACACAAGAAATTCTCACTATTACAGTAAAAGTGCATTAGTCTCATGGACCCCTGCTATAAACTAAATATATAATAGAAGGTGTGATGTTATACCAAAAAAGAGTTACATACCAAGAAGGGATAACCTCTCTGGTCAGTATCATTTGGAAAATTCAATCCCTCAATAAACATACAAGGCAAGCTTCAAAATACAAAATGGCAATGATTCCAAAGACAACACTAAATATTTCTTTACTGTTGTTCATAATCTACAGGGGAAATCTCAGATTGGGTCACAGTTAATGTAAATGGTCACAGAGTACACTTATCTGACTGACATTACCAATTCCTTGTCAGACAGTTTGAATGTGGATTTCATCACCCTGTCGCTATACAAGGGCCACATTTCCAGACCTGCAGAATGTAATACCTGATGATTCACAGACACTCTCATTAAAGCATCTCTTTAACAAGGTCCACACCACAGTAGCAATGGTACTGGACAGTGTCTCTGGCTGTGTCATACACAAGCTGACATATGAAGTCACCACTTACCTAAACGCTTTGTCCAGATGGAGCCTCTATACAGGTTACATACATGTGGAATGATGTACAGTAATGGTGTTCACAGTCCACAAGGGTTGAGCTACAACGTCTTCTTCTCCTCTTGGATGCTCCCATTAGGGGTCGCCACAGTACATCATCTGCTTCCATGTCTTCCTGCCCACTGCATCTTGCGCTGTTACACCATCCACCTGCATGTCTTCTCTCACTACAGTCATAAACCTCATCTTAGGCATTTTTCTTTTCCTGTTACCTGGCAGCTTCATCCTTAGCATCTATTTCACAATATACTCTGCATCCCTCCTCAGCACATGTACAAACCAACTTAATCCTGCCTATCTGGCATGGTCTACTAACCTTCAAACCTGGCCTGACCCTCTAATATACTTATACTTAAACCTGTCCACCCTCTTCACACCCAGTGCAAATTTTAACATAAATTGATAAAGGGTAGAACTACAACAGGTCCTGGAAACTCTCACCCTATAAAACAGACCAATGTTATCTGGAAGGCTATGGAGCACAGTATTATGGAACTCATTAACAGAGACATTATGAACCTGCAAACACTGCACCATGTCCACTTAGGTTCTCTAAAGGCCAGATCATGGCTCCTACACCTCGTAGACTTCAAGCCAGTCAACAAGGCTATAGGTGAGGGAGGGGAGGTCAACACAGCCAAGCTATAGCTCACCAGCAAATCATACCTATCCCACATACTGGTATTAGACATAACCTCAACAGACTGACCATAAACAATTGTTAGATGATGGCTTGACAACTGACACACAGATGTAGGACACACAGTAACATTTGCAGCCTCCATGTACTATTCTATGCCAGTAACAAGTGGTATTCACCTGCACTCGGTCCTGGGACCATTCCTGTTTGGCATATAGCTTTCTTAGGTACAAGCAAACACAGTAGGGATATGTCTGCCCATGTTTGATGAAAATGCATACTGTGGGCTATACTGTATTCTCCAGATGACACACACATCCTCCAAAAGGGTATCATACAGATAGATACCTGGTGTCAAACTCATGATGTAAAGCTATAAGCCTAAGAAAGCATAGTTATCTACTTTTAGAAAACAAAGTATCCCCAGAGTACCACATAGGTAGTAGCCCCCAAAATGTGGAACAGGTACTAATGTATACATAGAGCCATGTGTTAAGTCATCTCTCCTTTGATAATCACACTACCAAAGGGTTTTGGAAATCCCTCTGTGGAGCACATAAGCAATAAAGGGTTTGCATGCAGATCCAGAGAGGTTATTGCACACCTGTAATGATTAGTCATCTTTACCAGACTTTGCTTGCTCTGGAACAGGTTTCAAATATACCTCAAGCATAAACCCTCACTCACACTCTTCAATAGAAACTGTGATGAGTGGATGTGAAATGGAAGCCATAGCCCAGGTATCACTGCAGTGGCTAAGGTTGTCACAAGAATACAGAAGTGACCTAAGCTCTGGAAAGTGCCAGCATGCTCTGGCAAAGATAACACAAACATTCATGGAGAAAGCAGAGTACCCACCTATGAAATACTTGAGGTCACATGTATGTATATCGATTTGCCCCACAGCTACCTTACATGTGTAATGCACATACAGTTGTCATTGTGATATGTCATACACTAGAAAAATCAAAACCCATTCCACATTGTCAAACACCTGGAGCACAGACACACGCAGTCAGCAAATGCAAGATTCAAACTCTTTCCTAACTACATTATGATATGACAGCAGTATGTATTTACACAATGCGCTATACACATGACTGAGATTGCACCTTTCCACAGGTATTTTTGTAGGATGGTGACATAATCGGACTTGACAAAGATGAGTATACCACTTTTAAGGTGTTTGAGTAGCCTCCAAAAAGGTTGCTCCTCCCCAGGAAGACACACACAGTTGGCAAGTGCTGGATTCAAACCCCTATCTAACTACATTACAATTCTACAGCAGTATGCATTTTCACAACACACTATACACATTACTGGGATTTCACTTTTCCACAGGTGTATTTGTAGGATGTTAACATCATTGGACTTGACAAAGATGAGTATACCACTTTTAAGGTGTTTGAGTAGTCTCCAAAAAGGTTGCGCCACCCCAGGAAACACACAGCTAGCAAGTGCAGGATTCAGACCTCTACCTAACTACATTAGGATATTACAGCAGTAGGCATTTACACAATGAGCTATACACATTACTGGTATTTCATTTTTCCACAGGTATATTTGTAGGATGTTGACATCATTGGACTTGACAAAGAAGAGTATACCACTTTTAAGGTGTGCGAGTAGTCTCCAAAAAGGTTGCTCCTCCCCAGGGAGACACACACACACACACACACACACACACACACACACACACACACACACACACACACACACACACACACACACACACACAGTTGGCAACTGCGGTGTTCTTAATCCAAACTAAGTACGTCTTTACACTTCAGCAAGCAATATGGAGTTACAGGGTGCAATACAGACATTACTTGCTGACAGTTTGCACAAAGGTTTATTTCACATTTGCTAACCTCAGCAGACTTATCATACTAGGTGTATTGTAAGTGTATTGTATGCATAGGCCATGACCATATCATATATGGGTTGATGCACCACATGCTGGCACACACACGGTCAAACCTTGAGTAGCATCTTACCTTCACCTACATGATACTGCAATATAAGAGAAAGATGATAAACTTCAACAATTGGCTGAGATTCTGGTGTCATTCAAAGGGGATCCATTCTCTGTCTGCCTGTGATGACATGATGGACAGGCCTTGTTGCTTCACTACAGATGGTTTGCACCTGTTGCCCCTATGCTTCTGAATACTGGCCAAGGCTCATGCTGTCCCCATATTACCTTTTTTAGGCAAGGCTCAAAGGTTCATAGGTTCATAGGTAGGTACTAGTCTATCAGCCCCGGGACCTATACAAGGCCAGCCGAAAAAGTACCATGGCTTTTGCCACCCAAGAAATTTATTTTCCTGTGCCACTGTCATGCAGAGACACAGAATTGATCCCCAGGGTGAATTTCCTGTTTCCCATCCAATAAACAAGATTTTCCTTGAAGAGTGCTAATGAGGAGCTTTGTTGATATAGATAGGTAGTTTATTCTGGAGTATGTGAAGTCTGTGGGACAGGAATCTATCCCTCTGGCATGTTCTGTTTATTGTGGTGACAAGGTTTGGGTCCCTAGAGCATGTAGGTTCATAGTTTCATAGGTAGGTACTAAACTATCTTCCCAGGGGCATTTATAAGCCTAGCCAGAATGTGTTGGCTTTTGCCTCCCTTACAAATTAGTTTCCTGGGATCTGTCTAGCGGGGCCACTGAAGTGATCCCAGGGGTAAATTTACAATTTCCCATCCACTCATCAAGATTCCTCTTGAATAAAGTCTGCAAGGGGCTCTGCCTAACATCAACTGGGATTCTATTCCAGAGTGAGGGAAGTCTCTGGGACAGGAATCTATCCCTCCAGCATGTCCTGTTTATTGCTTTGCTGAGGTTTAATTCACTGGAGGGTGTGGCTCTAAGTGATTTGTTTTTCTTGAGGTGGAGCATGTCCATTAATTCCAGGTTGGACATGGCCTTATACGTCAGGCATAGATCACCTCTGAGCAACAGTAAGCAACCGAGTAGAGTTGGAGTTTCTTTAGTCGAGCTGCATAGGGCATCTCCTTGAGGCCCATGATCCTCTTGGTGAAGCACTTCTGTGGTCTTACCAGCTGTTGCATGTGCCAATCAAGGTACATACCAAATGGGGCATTGTACTCTATTATGGGCCTAACGAGTGATGAGTAGAGGGGCACAATGACCTCTCTTGATCTAGAGGTGAACCATTTCGTGATTAGGTGGCTACATAGAAGGAATAACCTTTTTGCCAATGTGATTATCAAAAGAGAGGTTACTATCTACCTGGGTCCCCAGGTCCCTAATTACATTTTCCGTACCTAGTGGATTACCACCTATGTGGTAGTTTGTGGGCACTTTGTTTTCTCCAAAGGGGATGACTATGCATTTTTGCCATTCAGTTTGAGGCCATGGTTTTGACACCAGGTATCTGTCTCTGTAAGACCCTTCTGGAGGATGTCTGTGTCAGCCACAGAATTGATTATGGCCCCCAGTTTACAGTCATCTGGGAACTTGGTCAGCCATAGTCCTCCCATGCTTGCCAGTACCTCAGAGAAGTATATACTGAACAGGAGGGGTCCCAGGACCGAGACCTGTGGGATGCCACTTGTGACTGGTTTAGAGTCGGACATGGCGCCTGCAACTCTGACCATGTCTGTTCTATCCGTGAGCCAGTTGGCCACCCATCTCGTGACATAGGGATTAATGTTCAATTTGGTAAGCTTGTCTATGATGCCAGAGTGTGGAATGGTGTCAAAGGCCTTAGTGAGGTCCAGGTAGGCTGTGTGGACTACCTTCCCTTCATCTATGGCCTTGATAACTGTTTCAAAGAAGTCAACTAGGTTTAGGAGGCAAGATTTGCTTTTAACAAAGCCTAATTGGGTAGAGTCCAGTATCTGGTGGTTCCCAATGTCTCTGTTTATGAGTTCCATGATAATTCACTCCATAGCTTTGCAGACCAGGCTGGTCAGGCTTATAGGGCGATAGTTCCCAGGTTCTGTTGTGGCACCACCTTTGTGGAATGGGATGACTGTTGCAATACGCCATTCTATGGGTACATAGCCTGTGGTAAGGTTGAGTCTGAACAGTGAATGTAGGTGAGGGTTTAGTTCCTTTTGGAGCTCGTGTAAGATGCAGCCTGGGACACCATCCAGTCCCATTGATGCTGTGTTCTTAGCTTTGGAGAGGGCTGTTTTTACCTGCATGTCCATGAAGTCTGGAGCTCTGCATTCTTCTGGGATGGACATGGGCCCTTTTGGGGGTGAGGGGGGGGTGAAGTTTGCACTGAACTTATCCACCAGGATGTTGGCAATGTCAGTTGGTTCAGTGTATTTTTTGCCATTTTGCAGTAGCGGAAAGCATATCTGACAGTTGCCACCTAAATGTTTGATATAGCTAAAGAAGGCTTTGTGGTTATCTTTAGATTCCTTGGCAATTTTTCTTTAGAAACTGGACTTGGATTATTTTATGAGCAATCGTAGTTTCTTGCTAATAATTATCAGTGATGACTTTCCTTTTTGGAATTTTGCTCTATCATGTTTTAGTTTCCTCCTTCTGTTGTATAGCTTATTTATGGGCAAGGACTACCAGATTGGTTTCTTCTTTTTGGAGGAGTGAGTGTTGGTTTTAATTGAGATTGCTCGATCCATTCATCTCTGTAGATGCTCATAGAATGCACTTGTAAAGGATTCTGCAGATTGAATAGCATTATCCTGTAGCAAGGGGGCTTTGAAACTTTCCACTTTGGTCTTGAGAAGTGTGAAATTTGCTTTTGAAAAGTTTTTCACAGTGGTTTTGTTGAATGGGGGGGTGGTTGGGATGTGGATGTCCAGTGTGATTACTTCTTGATCTGATATTACCAGCGAGGGGTTTACCTCTGGTGTGGAACACTGATCCCCCATGTTGGTGATGACCAGGTCCAGTATGTTGTCACCTCTAGTGGGCATGGTGACCAGCTGTTCCAGGCCATTTGAGTTTATAAACTCTAGGAAGCATTGGGCAAAGGACTTTGTACTTGAGTAATTCTCCCAGTCAATGTTTGGGTAGTTGAAATCTCCTCATATCATGGTGTTTGGTAGGACCTTTATATTTCCCAGTGTTTTCAGGAATACTGAGTGAGGGTCCTGAGACAAGGTATGTGATCTGTAGCAGGCTGCAATCTGATAAGCAGCTTTGCCCAATCTTAGTTGCACTTGCATGGTCTCCAAGGCCTCGCGCTGTGCCACTAACCTGGAGGTGTGGGTATCTTTTATGAAATTGGATACACCCCCTCCTTTAGTATTTCAGTCTGGGTTTTGAGGCCAACACTCGGAGGGATTGGGATTTCTTTAAGTGGAGCATGTCCAACAGCTCTGTGTTTGACATAGCTTTGTATGTTAGGTAGAGATCACCTCTGAGTAAGCGATATGCAACAGAGTAAAGCTGTAGTGTTTTGAGATGGTTTGTGTATGGCATGTATTTGAGGCCACTAATCCTCTTTGTGAGGTATTTCTGCAGGCTTTCCAGTTGTTGTAGATGTCTTGTGAGGTACATAGCAAAATGGGCATTGTACTCTATAATGGATCTAATGAGTGATGAGTAGAGGGGAACAAGGACCTCTTTTATTCTGCATGAGACACCTTTTGTGATGAGGTGTGCCATGCAGAAGGATTTCCTGACTACTGTGGTGATGTGATTATCAAAGGAGAGTCTACTGTCCACCTGTGTCCCAAGGTATCTTATCACACTTTTGGTGTTATATAGTATACTACCACCTATATTGTGGTTCATGGGTACAGTGTTTTTACCAAAGGGGATGACAATGCACTTTTTGGCATTGAGCTTGAGGCCATTGCTTTGACACCAGGCATCTGTCTCAGTGAGGCCCTTTTGTAGGATGTCCACATTGTTAGTAGTCTCGATTATGGCTCCTAGTTTGCAGTTATCTGGGAACTTCATTAGCCAGAGACCTTCCATGTTAACCTGTACTTCAGGGAAGTAGATATCAAACAGGACAGGACCCAGTACTGAACCCTGTGGTACTCCACTTGTCACTAGTCCAAAGTCAGACTTGGGCTCTGCTACTTTCACAGTGTGGGTTGTGTCAGTCAGCCAGTTGGCAACCCATCTTGTGACATAGGGATTTATACCTAGTTTAGTGGGTGAATCCATAATTCCAGAGTGAGGGATGGTGTCGAAAGCCGTGGCAAGATCTAGACAGGCTGTGTGAACCACCTTACCCTTGTCTACGGCTTTGGTGATTGCTTCAAAGAAGTCTATCAGGTTTAGGAGACATGATCTGCCATTTACAAACCCAAAATGGTTGTGGTTCAGTGTATGGAGACTACCAATGTCTTTGTTTTTAAGTTACATGATGATACATTCCATGGCCTTGCAGACCAGGCTCATTAGGCTAATGGGGCACTAGTTTCTGGGGTGTGTGGTGGCTCCCCCCTTGTGTAGTGGGATAACCATCGCTGTGCGCCATTCAGCAGACAAAAAGCCTGAGGTGAAGCTATCATTGAACATGGTATGTAGGTGTGGTGCCAGTTCCTTCTGTATTTCATGTAGAATGCAGCCATGATGACAGCAACTTTGCATTCTTCCAGTATAGAGATGTGCTCTTTCATGGGTGAGAGGGGGGTAAAGTTAGCACTGATCCTATCTGCCAGGCTGTTGGCAATATCAGTTGGGTCTGTATATTTAGTGCCATTGCGCTGTAACTCAGAGTAGATCTGAGTGTTGCCATTGAGATTCTTGACATAGCTATAGAATGCTTTGTGGTTGTCTTTAGAATCAGTCTCAACTTTGTTTTCGTAACTAGCTTTGGAGGATTTTATCAGGGATCGCAGCTTCTTCCTGAGGCTGACCAGGGAGCTTCTCCACTCATGGAATTTTACCCTCTTTTGCAACAGTTTCTTCCTTCTGTTGTGCAATTTGTTTATGGCAGGGGACCACCAGACTGGCTTCCTTTTCTTGGAGGATAGCGTCTTGGTTTTGTTTGGGATAGCACAATGCACACACTCATGTAAGTGCTTATAAAGTACAATTGTGAAGGATTCAGTAGTCGTAACAGTATTGTCCATCTGCATGGGTGTCCTGAAGTTCAGCACTTCTGTCTTAAGAAGCATGAAGTTGGCTTTGGAGACATTTTTTAACATGGTTTCCTTAATGGGGGGTGGGTCTAGAATGTGAATATGTAGGGTAATTAGCTTATGGTCAGATGGGACCAATAAGCCATGGACTTCAAGTGTGGAACACCGGTCACTCAGTACAAACCAAACCCCATAACCAACACAAATAACCACAAAGTTAGCTAAATGCCACTCATTGCCAGAAGTCTCAGCCTCCAGATGCACACACTCGAGGCACATTTCAGTATGGAGAATATTGATATCTGTGCAGTAACAGAAACCTAGTTCAAGGCTCCAGAGAGCACACCAGCACTACGAGGATACTACTCATTCCATACCTTCCAGCATCAGGACCTGGATCATAGCGCATAGGGTGGGGATGTATCCATATTCATCAAGGATACCTAAACCTCTCTCTACATGCTCTGTACAGGATAAGTACCCATAGAATGTTGCACAGCAACATTCTTCACACTCCACAGGGGTGGGGCCACAAAACCCCCTTGGCATTCATGCTCTATGAGCCTGACGAGTCTCCTCTTTAAGGCAATGGAGCCAATCATAATGGAAGTCAGCAATAAAAAGATTGTGAACCTCCACACAGTTGAGCACACCCAGTTTGGCTTCATCGTATGCAGATCACGCCTCCTGAACTGGGTGGATTTCTTTGAGACCATTACCCAGGCTACAGATGATTGAAATGAGCTCAACATAGCCTACCTATACCTCACTACAGCCTTTGACACCATTCCCCAATCAGGTGTCATAGATGAACTCACCAACCTGGGCATGAATCCATACATCACAAGATGGATTGCAAACTGGCTCACAGATAGATTCCACAAACTAAGAGTTGCTGGCTACATGTCAGACTCTACACTGGTAACAACTGGCAGCCCCCAGGATTCAGTCCTGGGGTTCCTCCTGTTTGGTATAGACTTCCCAAATGTACATGCCAACACAGGAGGGTTGTGGTTGACTAAGTTTGCTGGGAACTGTAAAGTGTTTGCCATAATAGATTCCCCGGATGACACAAATATTCTCCTGAAGGGATTCTATGAGACAGATGTGTGGTGTCAGAATCATGGCCTCAAGCTCAATGTGGAGGAATGCATAGCGATCCCCTTTGGTGAAAACAAAGTACACACAAACTACCACATAGGTGTTACCCCCTTAAAACTGACAAGGTAATAAGGGATCCGGGGGCACACGTAGATAGTCATCTTTCCTTTGACAACCATGTTGCCAAAGTGATTGGGAAATCCTATGTGGCCCACCTAATCAACAAAGGGTTTGCATCAGAATCCGAAGAGGTAGTGGTGGCCCTCTACTCTTAAGTCATCAGACCCATCATTGAGTACAATGCACCATTTTGGATGTACTCGACTACATATATCCAGCAGCTGTAGAGACCACAGAGGTACCTCACCAAGAGGATTACTGGCTTCAAACAGTTGTGTTATGCAACACAACTGATAAAACTAAATCTGTTCTTCGTTGTGAACCACCAACTCAGAGGCACACTCTGCCTAACATACAGAGCCATGTCCAACACATAACTGCTGAGCATGGTCCATCTACAGATAACAAAATTGAGTCACCCTACACACTCCAGGGATATGAACCTCATCACAACAATGAATACAACATGCTGGTGGGATAGAGTACCATCCCAGGCACTTGCCTTACTGTGGAACAGAGTCCCAATGTACATCAGACACAGCCCCTCGCTAACACTCTTCAATAGGAACCTTGATGAGTGGATGGGAAACAGACAATTCTCGCCAGCCATAACATCAGCAGCCCCACTAGAAAGGGGCTTAGGGTACTAACTATTAGAACAAGGGCTTGGGAGACTACACAATGGGGTGGTGAAAGCTGCACAACTTGCCTAGGCTAACATATGCCTTTTTGAAGATAGGTTCATAGGTATGTAGATGACTATGTGACAGGTACATGTCTACAGATAGTAGATGTATACTTCATTGCACCGTCATGTTGTACAGCAGGCACATGGACCACAAACACTGTAATGCTAACAGATACTGGTGGCTGTTATGTACACTGGGTGAGATGTGCACCTCATGTCTTTTGTGCCATTGGGATGTGTGCTGGGTAGGACAGTCCTGGATGGCTCCCTGCCATGGTCACCCTCTTACACACATCTCTGCCCATCCATCTTTGGTGTATTATACTGTGTTCCCCCTATATATATATATATATATATATATATATATATATATATATATATATATATATAGGTACATAGGTAGGTAATAGGCTATCTGCCTGAAGGCATATATTAGTATGGCCAGAGTGTGCAGCTATCACCCTAGGCCTCTGTGTAGTAGAGCTGATGAAGTGATCCATGGGGTGACAGTTCAGTTTCACATACACTCATCAAGGCTCCTCTGGAAGAGTGTCAGTGAGGGACTCAGCTTAATGTAGGTTGGGAGGGAGCCTGTTCCAAAGAAAGGAAAGTTGGTGAGTTATTAATGTATCCCTCCAACATGTTCTATTTATTGTTGTGATGATGATATCCCTAGAGCATGTAGTACAGTGAGCTTGGGGTTACTTCAGATAGCACATGTACATCCATTCTGCATTGGACAGGGACCTGTCTGTTGGGCAGAGATCACCTGAGTAGACAGTATGCAACAGAGTACAGATTTAGTTAAATTCAGTCTTGTTGCATGGGGCAACTGTTTGAGGGCAGTAATGCTCTTGTTGAGGCATGTCAGTGGTCTTTCCAGCTGCTGAAGTTGCCTAGTCAGATTCATCGCAAATGTGTTGTGGTACTCTATGATGTGTCTAATGACTAATGAGTAGAGGGAACCTCCTTTGACCTACATGCAAAGACCTTGGCAGTTTGTGGGAACATATAGCATGATTTTCTAACCACTTTGTAAATGTGTTTCTGGAAGTAGTGATGACTATCCACATGAGTCCATAGATCCTTTATTATTACCTCCATATTTACGGTGCTGGCACCTATGTGGTATTTGTATGACTGTAGCTCGAGCCCATAAGTTTGACACCACATCTGTTTGACAGAGACCCTTTTTAAGGATGTCTCTGTTGTCCCAAACATCGATTATGACAACCTTTTTTGCAGTCATCCACAAACCTTGCTAAACATAGCCCTCATGTTTGACTGTATTTCTGAAAAGTATACACCAGACAGGAGGGGTCCCTGGACTGAGCCATGAGGGACAGCAGTTGTTACCAGCTTGAACAGGAGACCACAATTCTTACCTTGTAGTATCTATCTGTGCCCCAGTTGGCAATCCATCAGATGACATACGTGTTTATACACAGGTTGTTGATTTTGTGGATATGACATGTGTGTGAGATGTTGGAAAAGGGCTTTTCAAGGTCTATGTAGGCCGTGTGTAGCTCATTTCATTGATGCATGTCCTGGGTGACTGCCTTGAAAACTGTCTAGCAGATTTAGGAACTATGATCTTCCCCTGACCAAACCAAAATGGGTAGGGTTGGGTGTTTGTAGGCTCTCAATAGCTATGTTTATGAGTTCCATAATGATGGACTCCATGGCCTTGCACATCAGGCTTATTAGGCTTATAAGACAATAGTTCCCATGGTCTGTTGTGCACCAACACTCGTGGAGTGTGCCAAACATTGCTGTAACCTATTCAACAGTTTCAAATCCTGTACAGACGGTGAGTCTCAACAGACTGTTCAGGTGCAGGGTCTGTTTGTTTTGGAGTTCACATATGACACAGCCAGGGAAACCACGTTATTCCATACAAGCCGTGTTTTTAGGTTTGGAAAGAGCTGTTTAATCATTGTATATGTGATTTCTGGGTTTTCACAATCTTCAGGTATGATAATGGGCTCTTTTGTCAGTGATAAGGGGGTAAATATGTATGAACCTGTCTGACAAGATGTTGGCAATGTCAGTCATGTACATGTATTCATTTACAGTTTGCACTGACTCAGAACATATATGAGTTTACATTGATATTTATGACATAGCGAAAGAAAGCTTCATGGTTCTCTATGGACTCTTTGACCATGGCTTGGATAATGTTAGGAGTGCTCATTGTTTCTTGATGATACTGACTGGAGAATTATTGATCTTCTTTGGTTTTTCACTTTCTTTGAGCAACTTAAGTACTTGGAGTACATAGTTTGATTATGACAGGTGTCCAATATATTATATGGGTCTGTTTTCATATCAGTGTGTGCACAAGGCAGGATTGATGAATAGTGACAAGTGTCTGGAATAAGAACTGCAACTGCCAGATATGTGTGGCCCACTGCTGTACTCAGACATGGCCTAAGTGTGTGGGCATGCACAGTATGACCTTTCAGTATGTTGCTGACTGAAATATGCTAAATTTGTTTAAGTGTGTGAGCATGCCCACTGTGAGCATATATACTATATGTGTGTGAAAATCAAGTTGGTTTTTACTTCAGGTCTCACCTTTGTGTTGTACATCAACAGGAAGCACAGTGTGCCTGCGGGGCTTCCATGAGTCATTCTACATACAGTGGGGACAGCTATTATTTGTACATTTCTACCTAGGGGGCACACCTGATTGGTACTGTGGGTGTACACAGGATGTAGGGTTCACCAGACACTTATACACATTTGCTAGGCCTGCACTGCTACGTCAGGTACTCCATTTCAGTCTGTACTGTTGCCTATCATACTGGCTTGAGGCATACCACTGTACTACAGACCTTAGCTTCCAATTATACGCATATTAGTTTGTGACTTCATAGCCTACCCAATGCACATCACACTGCCTGGCCTGCTGTTATCTGTCTTAATAGGCCTGGGGGGAGGTTACTCATATGCCTCTTCAGAGGGCATGATACAGCATTTGTTTGCGTTTACATTTGTCTACATTTGTCCTGCTGGCTGTGACTTTTAGGTATGTGAACCCCCCCCAACTGTTATGTGTGAGTGAGTTAAGTTGTGCCTGTGCCTGTGCCAGTGAAATGCTGTCATGGCTTAGTGGTTCAGTACTGTGACTATAGTGCACAGTATCCTGAGTTTGAGCCCTGCCACTGCTTTTTATTTTCCTGCTGGGCAGACCAGACTGCTTTAGGAACAGTAAAGCAAGTGTGAGCGTGTTTACCTGACTTTGCCCAACTTTGCCCAACATTGCCCAACATTGCTCAACGTTGCCCGATGTTGCGCTGTTTAGCATGGTGCACAGCTACGTGCAATTGAATTTAAATATGCTCAATACTGGTAAAATGTGCTTAGCAGTGCTTTATATTGCTTAAAATAGGGCACTCATGCCTCAGGTAGTGCTGCAGGGCTGCCTATGTCGGATGCACATAGTACACTCCCTGTACATGTTTGAAAACAGGTAGTGTCAAGATAGGCATCCCTTTTACTGTATGTGCAAGTCAGAGAGAGGTGTCATTTCCAGGGTTCCTACTGCATCAGTGTATGTGCTATGTGTTGTCTCTTTGCCAAGGCCAGGGCATACTGGGCACGCCTCTTTCTGCCTACTGGTCAGGCTCAGGCTGTTCCTCCTCCGAGTCACGCTGTGCCTGTGCAGGCCTTGGCAATGGTGGGGGGCTATTTGGCCCTGCCCCATGCTGTTCCTGCTGCAGCTGTTTTCACAGGATCATATTGTGTAGCATGGAACATACCATGACAATTTGGGTACATGTAGTTGGTGAGTACTGCAAGGCTCCACCAGATGTGTCCAGGCACTGGAACCATGACTTGAGCATCCCAAACACACTCTCAATAATGTTTCTTGTTTGTGCGTGTGCCTCATTATAGAGTTCTTGTTCAGGTGTGTGTGCATTTCTGATGGGTGTCATCAGCCACGGCTCCAGTGCGTATCCAGCATCCCCCACTAGGTGACCGTCAGGGATGTCCCCATTGGCAAATCTCTGGTACAGCTGTGTCAGATGCCAGATGTGGGAATTATGATAGCTTCCAGGGCAGCCAGCACACACATTCATTATTATGCCCTGGGCATTGCACACGACCTGGCAGTTGATGGAGGGGAAGCCCTTGCGGTTGATGTAGACCCTACTCCGCTCACTGGGTGGTGCTTTGATGTGTATGTGCGTGCAGTCTATTGCACCTACTACCTCAGTGTATTCTGCTATTTGGTGGAAAAGACGCATATTGCTGGCCAATGCCTCACGGGAATTGGGGAAATATACGTACTCACCGACATGTGCTGACATGACATCAAGGAACTGGTGCAGTACCCTGGATGCTGATGCCTGTGAAATCCCCATCATATCACCAGTTGGTCTCTGGAAGGTACCTGTAGATAGTATTCTTAGGCCAACACATACCTTGGTATCTACTGGGATGGGTTCCCCTCTCTTGGTTCTGTTTGTGAGGCGTGGCCAGCACAGCTGAACAATTTTCTGCAGGAGGTCTCTGTCCACCCTATAGTGCTCCACTATCTCCAGCTCATGTAGCCCTTGGTAGATTACCCCGGGTCTGTACACTCTTCTCCGTCTCCTCACTGTGGGTTGCTCAGCAGCATTCACAACATCACCACCCTCAGCACCTTGCACATGTTGGTTTATGATAGCAAGAGCAGCCCCTGACATTTTATCTGACTTTAAAGTTTTTAAGCTTTCCCTCTTTGTATACTGCAGTGTTGCAGAGTTCTTGGGAAAAAACAGGGAAGAATGCTGTTTGCAGAGTTTAAAGTGCTGGGCTGGGCTAGTCTGCTGCCTGTGTCATTGGCTGAGCCTGATATATTTCACCTGGTAGCTCTGCTAGTTCTCCTTGGTTAACTTCCTACTACTTCTTTTCCTTCCTTTTCCCTTTTTGTTTCCACTCGGGGCAGCGCTGCGCAAACAAGCACAAACACATGCATACGCGTGCACACGCTGTGTGCCCATTTGCAAGAAATTTCAGATATTTTGACAGCGTGTACCTTTGGTTTCTGGTTTTCATAAAGGACAACTGTAGACATGCCTCTTGAAATCCTGAGCAATTCAGGGCAAACACAGGATACTGTGCTCCAATAAGCATACAGCCTTTCTGACATACCCCCTCATGATGTCACCTATCTTCTACTCTACTACTCACCTACTCCTACACTTACACTCTTGGGACATGGTTCACATGCTGGGGAAAATTGGGATTCACTATCCTTATCCTCATTTGCATAGGATTGCCTACTAATGCTTGGTTACATCTCTCACACTGAGCTTCCCCCCCTTAGCAACCAGTACTCAGTGGCCATACTGTCTTCAGCCTGCAAATCACCTGCATGGCAGGATAAGCTTTTTAGTGAAAATGCCTATTTTTGGCTATTTTGAAATTATTTTCTTGTTTTTTTTAAGCGCCGCACGTTTGCGTGGCATTGCACTATGCTTAAACATCGGAGATCGGGGAAAAAAATTTAGATTTTAATAATTTTAAACATTTAAAAATGCCAATGGCCTTATATTTGGCCATTGGCAGGCTTCCTCAACTGGTTGCATCCTTTATTTGGAGCTGTCATAGCTCCGTTTAGCTATTTGCAGAACGGTACTCCGTTACCAACGGAGTACATTTCTGCAAATAACACTACTCTTCCACGGACAGGTTAGTGTTTCCTGGATTGCAAATTTACCTCATTTGCATAGCTTTCAGCAGCAAATGAGGTAAGTTGCATACCATGATGCTGTCCGTGCAAGAGTAGCTTTAGAAGCTCTCATGCATGCCCCTGCTGGCTGTTGCTGGATCGCTCGGCGGACATATTGGCTGTCTGACATCTTACTCTACTCCACAACTCTGTGCAAGCTTTCGTAAATCCGGCCCATACTCATTTAAGCCTGGAAAAATATTGGATTTTAACCTAAGCTGCCACTTTAGCTTCTTATTCAACAATAAATTTTTAGCATCTCCCCATCTAGGGTTCATTTTCACCATATCTATGATGCCAAATTTAAATCCATTAAAGGAAGAACTGTGAATGGAATGTTTATATAGCGCACTAGCCTTTTTTTTAATCCTGATATCATGAACATGTTCGTACATTCTATCCTTGAGAACCCTCTCTGTTTTTCCTATGTAGAATGTAGGACATTTTACACATGTGGCTAAATACACTATCATTTTTGTATTGCAATTCCCTTTACAAAACCAAACTCTACTATTCATACCATTTTGTAAACATATACTGTCTTCCTTAATGATACAAGAACACTGCTTACAATTGTCACATGGAGTAGTTGCCTTTTTAATTATAAATTTTGGCACTTCCATTTATTCAAATGTTCTTTTAAAATTCATACCAGTCCTATAAGAAAAAACAGGTTCACATCCCACCACATCGTACAACTCTTTATTTGTTTTAAGCATACTCCAATTAGCCTTTATAATGTCTGTGAAGGTCCCTGTAAACCCATTAAATTCAGTTACACATGCTTTTTGAAATTTTCTATCTTCCTTGACCTTGACTATCTCATCCATAGGTTTTCCTAAAAGTGGTTTATATCTAATACCCCACTCTCTATATACTTCATTCATAATCCCTTGCACCATCTCTCTTGGATAGCCCCTCTCCATACATATTTCACCCAGGGAATTCAATTCCCTGTCCAGTTCTTCTTTATCTGAGGTCATCCTTGCAATACGTACTGCTTGCCCCTTTACAAGACTTTTTTTTCTAGGACATGGGGTGATGGCTAAAGCTACACAAATTTAACTAATTCAACAAGTGTATGTTGTATGTATTATTATTTTTCATCTCTATACTGTTATGTAAGGGTATTTTAAAGTATTTTAAGCAGTTTAAGCATATTATATTAACTATGCAAGTGGTTATGTATGAATTCTAGTATAAGGCATTGTGTATCTTTAAATTTGAATTAAATTTTAATTAGACTTAATGGAATAAGGTATAAATAGTTAGAAATGTAATATGGAGGCATTTGATGAAGTCTTGTACACAAGACGAAAGCGCTTATCCTGTCTGTGAATAAAGTATTTTGCTACCATCTGTGGGTTTGGACCTCTGTTCTATGGTGTTTTGAGTTCCTACAATAACAGCTATTTTTCTGGTTTCATGCATTTATATGTTAACCAGATAAAGCCACTAGACACAAGTGTCCCTCCTGGGGAGGACCTAGGGGCACTGTGTGGTTAAATGACTTGATCTGAGTTATATAGTTTGCAAATGGAAACTGGTGCAATCAAAGTCAGGACGTCCAGCTAAAGGTTGTTAACAGCTCATAGCATTACCTTTGAGGTACATTGTCAGATGGTAATTATGGAATTATGTAAATTCATAAAACTATAGCTCTATTTATTACACAGTATCTGATTAACTTCTAAAGAAAACAGAGAAGACAGAGCAGATCTTTTGACCATTTTCAGACTCAGTCCAAGCTGGTATAAACTATTACTAAAAAATAAACAGGTATTCAAAGTAAATTTAATGATATAAGTGAATAGACAGCAGTTAACAAATTTATGAATTTGCAAGATAACTCAAGAAATCTATTGTTAAAATATACAATAAGCAAGGAGTTCATATCAGTAGTGCAGTATTGCTGAAACTCAAAAATGCAAAAGGCACATTAAAGCTGCCAGCCCGATAAATATAACTTTGATGAAGGTAAAAAACATTATCCCAGATGCCTTCTCTATACAGACTGTACTGTTAATTGACAGTTAAAGTTATCATTAACAAACTGTAAGATAGGATTAAGTTGGTGTTTTCCTTAGACAAGATAGCATCAAATGTAACAGCCTGTGGTGAATATTCATTTTCTTAATACAGAGATAGAATGACAAAATACAGTGCCATCGCCACATCTTCGTGTATTCATTTTTCTGATATTAACTCTATGATTTTTATGGTTGTGGGACATACAACAAGTTGCAGCAAGCAAGAGGCATAAAAGTTTTGAATGGAATGTTAGTCCATTGTGGCTCCATATCCCCACACTAATTAGAAACTAATTATAATCAGGTCCAACATGTCTACAACCTGGAGGAAATAAAATATATAATTTCTGCAATAATCTCATAGTGAAACAGTGTTTGCATAATTGTACTTTCAGCATGCCTGTCATTTAGGTACAATGAACTGTTTTTCTTTGAGTAAGATAACAAATAACTGAACTAATACCTGTGGTACAGTGTGTTCTCAACTCCAGTATCCTTGTACCAGCAGGGCCATAGCAGGACACGTCCTCAGTAATGCCAAGAATTAGTCACCATCTTAGTTTTACAGGCACCAAACATACACATGGATAAGGGATACTATCATTTTCTTTTGGTCCACTCTGGACTTCACAACTTGAAGATCTGGGCACTTTGTCATCTGCTCAGGATGGAAAATCTCAAGCCTCTAATCACATCTTTCCAGGGATATATGAATGTAATCTGCAAGACGTAATGTAGCACATCAGTATTTTCATCTTTATCAACAGGAAGAGAGGGCCACTTAGCTTGTTGTCTGCTGTTAGGACTACTGTCAGCCTCACAGATGTTTAAGAAATTCCCCTGCAGTGTAGGAGCCATCATCAGCCGGGGTGAGATCATTGTCTTCCCCACATCATCCTACCTAACCCCTCCTCCAAAGATTGCTTGCAGACTACAATGCCTGTTTGGGGAGAGAAATGTGTGTCCCCACCTGCTACCCAAGTCAAGTAGCACTCACTCCTCTTCAAGAGAGAGTTCTTGCCTGTCCTTTTACATAAGAAACCACCCATCCACCTGTCGATGTCGCTAATGCAGCAGGCCTAGCAAAATCTCTCTGACTAGGATGGGTGAGCTAGTCTCAGCCTCATCCCTCTGCACTGTTAATTTGTTTATTTATCAGGTGTGTTATCCAGGAATGTCCAGCTGGAAAGTTCCATTTTCACCGGGGTCCTGGGGTGAAAACCTCAACTATAAAAATATGAAATAAAATTGATAGCATATACATTATCCAAACACAAAATAATACATCAGGCACCATAAGACATATATTTACAAATACACAGAAATAGGAAAAATGTATTTGGAGTAACTAAAATGTGGTAAGTGCGTACCATGATTATGCTCCAAAAATAGGAAAAAAGCCAAGCTCTCACATCAGACAGGTGCTTAAGAAAGTTTGCAAAGCATCTCAAAGTGCTATTAAAATTGGATCTCAGTCTGTGTGTCAATAGCAGCAGAAGGTAAAACAAATTTAAAACTGTTAAATGCTTTGTTCTGCTACACTTAATTTACTAGAAGTGTATAAGAACAAAATGTCTAACAGCTTTTTAAAGCATTCTTAAGAGGGCACTTTGCTTATGCTTGCTGTCTGTTTGGCAGTCCTAAACTGTTTTACTGTCTTTCTAATGCTTTAAAAGCCTGTAAAACACTTAATGCTCCCATATATTTTCTTACTCACATGTTAAACTTCTTGGTATTCACTTCCCAACTACATAATAAGCTGTTTCTTCATGGGGCAAGATCACAATCCTCTGTATTAAAAGGATTACTTAACCACAAATACTGCAAGTTACAATAAATACATAGTATGTAACTTGACCTATATAATGTAGCTACCTGAAGAGTGTAAATATATGAAGTAAAATAAAATAACGGGAGAGAACATTTATAATGAAGATGGCGATTATACACCATTAATTGTGAAGATGCTGTTGAATGAATTATTAAAGACTGCAAGCTAACCAAAATGCATGTCACAGTCACAATAATGCAGACGAAAATGTACTAACATCTGAGAAGAAACAAAGTTCAACAGTCATTGTTCAAACTGCCAAATAACCAAGAACGACAGTAGGAAGGATATGTGTAGTTTACAGAGAAAGACAGAAAAGACAAGTTCTCAAGGAAAAAAATAGAAAAGGGATAAAGAACACAGAAAATAAATGGAGAACAGTGCAGGGCCTGTAGGCAATGAAAGCATGTCTAGCAGATGTTTATAATGCCAAATGATGCTTAAGTTTTATTTGAAAATGTATTTATTGGTGATACACCAAAGTTGGAGGGATCATTTCAATGCTTTCTGACAAAAACAGAGTAATCAGCTTTACAAATCTATCTGTCACTTGTGGAATACTCAGAGTCCTCTTTTGGGTGGGTAGGGGGAATCTCAGGTAATATTCATAGATATTAAGGGAAGTTTGGACTGGCCTCTGAGGAAATTCATGTACTGTAGCAGTTACGGTACTGTAGACCATTGCTTAGTGGTGATGAGGGAGAACATTTCAGTTAAGGAAGAAGGTACTGTTTCAAAGAGCTGCGTTTCTGAATCAGTAGATGCTGCTCAGACTGTAATTATTTTTGTGAATACGTTATCATGGGGTGATTTGGCTGATGATGTTGTACAGTAAATGCTGAACCAAGAGGAGCTCTTGACTGGTATGATAGTTTGTTGAGAATGAGATAAAGGAAGGGAAATTATGTCACAATGGGCAGCCTATAACCTGGATGTGCAACTTCCTTTTTTTCTGGTCAGGCCTCAACAGTGAACTCATAGCATTCTGAAAGGCATACTGCTAAAGGTTGACATTTTATCTGAGGCAAGATCCCTTACAGATCTGACTTTCGAAATTCATAACTTGAATTTAAATTGCATTGATTCTTAGGATGGTCAGAAGAATGACTATACTACTGTTTTTACTACATGATGATTTAAAAATAAAGTGACATTACAATTGCTGACAGATGATCCCACTATATGAGATGTGACCTCATTTGAAAACATTATGTGCAGATGCTTTTCATCTTACAAAAGTCTGTGTTGACAGAGGTATATGGAATGGCGAGTGGGTCAGTAATGTCAGGCTACACAGGAACACTGATATCATTTCTCATTTACCTGGTGTTTGAATTATAATACATTACAGGAGTGTCATACATTACTGGGAGCAACCACAATCATGCTAGTTTGTGGACATTTTATTTCATTCAAACATTCCCAGTAAAATGCTATGCACTGTGTAAGTAGTGAGGGCACACTTGTAAAGAATGCCTGATAAGATGTGTCCAGATATAATAAGGAGGGTCATTTGTGGTATGCTTGCAATATTTATCTACAACAAGCTGAATCTTCATTCTGTGTGGCTATGGGTGGATGTTCCTACCACAGTTTTACCTGGTACTTTAGAGGTTCCTTGGGGAAGGGGCAGGTACGCCTGAGGCAGTATATTGTACAGTTGGAATCTGGTTGATGTAGGGTCTGTTGGCTTACCTGATGTGGCTGACTTGGGCTCTAATGATCCTTTAAAATTAAGGGAGGGGAGAGGCAAGAGGCTAATACAGAGGAATCATGTGATGCTGTGTATGTGTGTGTGTGTGTGTGTGTGTGTGTGTGTGTGTGTGTGTGTGTGTGTGTGTGTGTGTGTGTGTGTTGGGGGATCAGTTACTATGACAGTACAAATGCATAAGAAGAAAGGTAGATAGCAGCTATGTAAATTAAATAGTAAAGGCATGGTTAATGTTTTCTTTCTTTCTTTGAATGCTAGTATAATCAGATGTTCAATGAGTTGTTATTTACACACACACACACACACACACACACACACACACACACACACACACACACACACACACACACACACACACACACACAATTGGTCTAAAGGGTGGCATGAGGACATTGTTTACTGGTTATTAGGTTTCATTCTCACATCTAGAGGGATTAGTTGGAGTTATTATTGTATGGATTCTTGGGGTGGATGTGTGTTTTGAGATTGTATTTTTTTCCAGAACAGAGACATGCAGATTTTCAATGTTACATTATACCAGTGTTGCATGTTTGATTACAATGGAAAATCCTTAAGCTTATTGTGATTAATGCATATTTAGATCATGCTCAGTAGTTGCACTCATTTGTTAATGTCAAGTTATTGTTGTTGATTAATATGGATATTTTTGAAAGGGAAACTCGAGTGGGATTTGTATAAGAAAAGCGGTATGAAGGGATATAATATTTAATTGTACTAGAGTCTGATGGTAGATTGGGATTTAAGTATGAGATAGAGCTATGGATTTACCCGTCACAGGGTTCTTTATATACTATAATGTATTATATTATGTACTGTAGTTATCTTAAGGAAATAAGAGGTGAGAGTTATGTGGTTGGATTTTCCAACCATTATGCAATATGTGGGGAGTATGGCATTGATATGATGTCTGTACAGGTGGATCAGTGGTTAAAGTGTTTTATTGGTGAGTGGCTGCAGGGGACAACTGGAGAGAATTTTTTTGCCTTTTATGGATGCAACATCAATGTATGAAACATTTTATGATACCTAGACTCAAAGGTAAATGGCTTTTAAGAAAAACTACTAGAGAGAATATGAAAAGGTGGAATGACTGAGATGGAAAGATTTCAAGGCTTCTTATTGTGGCATACTGTGAAAGATGAACTCAATATTACCTGCTGATGTTGCTGTTAGTTTTGATAAAGGGAGAGAATTCCATGAATTAAGCAGAAAAAAATGTGGGATTTACTTCATCAGCAGCCTTATTTTTTAGAGGTAAGAACTTGGATACTTCATTGCTTGGGAAATTTGTGCAGTGGCATCAGAATGTAATTGATGTTTGATGTAATTTAATGATAAATTGAAGGTTTCTAAGGATGATATTATTTAGGTGGCCTCCACATATGTCAGATGACAACATACGTTTAAGATTTTGTTGCTCCTATTGATTGTATTGCATAAAAGCTTAGCATGGAGACCAGTGAGAGGCTGCAGTAGCCCATCTATGAATGAGATGGACATGGTGTTGAAAATAATTAATAATGATAGTGTTCCTGAAATGGGTGGTTTGGCTATAGCTTTTATAAGTGACTGCCATAGTACTCTGACAGTTAGTACAGAGGACTAAAGCTCTGAATTGTTAATGAGCTATTTCCTGTGCCAATAGTACAGGGTTTGAATCTTTCCACCTTCATTTGCCTGCAGTGTGACATTGAGTAAGTCACTAACCATATGGTGTTTAATGGCAACTGAGAATTTGGAATGGGTTCCTCAATGGTCTCCTGGACTGCATGACTAATAAACTACCTATGAAGAAAAGCTACATTACATTTGTTGGCACTGCTCAGTGAAGGGTTATGGACTGATGTTTCAGAACCTGAAATCGAGGGTGTGTTGACTGTATTTATCTGAAAGAAGGGGGAATAAAATAGAGCTAGAAAACTTGTGCTCGGTATTATTAT
This sequence comes from Protopterus annectens, assembly GCF_019279795.1. NCBI lineage: Eukaryota > Metazoa > Chordata > Ceratodontiformes > Protopteridae > Protopterus > Protopterus annectens. The sequence goes on from NC_056734.1 coordinate 924,170,383, forward strand.
GCAACCCAAATATAAAATATTTCGGAAGATAATGCAGCTGCAGTTTAGGAATGGTGCGTGTGAAGTTTTAAGTGATGGTCCTTTCAGTGCATCTGGAACTTGTGGACAGGATATGTTGGCTCTATAAGAAAGTGGTAGATGTTGTTATTCTCTCAGGTACTGATGATGATATTTTGCTGTCATGTGATGTTAGGCTTTTGGAACTTGCTTGGTGATACATCCATGCATTACATTAGGTCTGTTTATTCTAGTACTCATGTCAGGTGTTTATTGAATGGCTGGTTGGCTGATGAGGGGATAATAAAAAGTGATATTCAGCAAAGTTGACTCCTAAATGAGGCATTGCTTAATTTGGTCATGCATGTTCAAATAATCTACTGTGGCACAATCAGTGTCATGTTTCTGTCTTTTTTCATTTATTTATTTTTATAAGAGCCTTTAGTTTCCTACTTTTTGTCACATGCTGATAATGTTGTAATGAAGATTATGATGCTTTGAATGGAGAAAGGTGTGCAAGTGTCAGAGAATTGTTTGGGAGCAGCTGGACAGTGGATGAATATGGGTAAGAGTACGGGCCTTGAATTTGTATATTCGGTGAATGTGATTTCATTTTCAGATACATGGGTAAAGATCTTAGGTATCATGTTTGGACATCATTCTTCTGTTGACTTGACAAGGGATGCAGATGGTAAATAGAATGAAAGATGCCAGTAAGCTATACAAATTGTTGAAGTTAAGTTCTACTTAATGAATGGCACTTTGTGACCTATATGTAGCTATTTGCTGGTGTATGCATGCTGTCTCCATGAATGGAAAAAGATGGTTTAGAAGCATTTTTTTCTCTGCTGGAAGTCTCATCTCAATTTGATTACATGGAGAGCTTGTTTAATGACACTTGTGGAGGACTAGAATGATGCATTTTGGTGTCTCTCTAGAGGACTTCATTTTTTTAGTTTGTTTTTGTCTAAAATGCATAATAGAAATAGTGATTTTTGGGGGCACTGCTGTATGCAAAGCATGGAGAGTTTGACAGTAATTTCACTACAAGTAGCATTATAGCTGTTAATCATTTGTAGCAGAGTTAGGATTCCTTAAATGATAATTCCCAAATGATGTGGACATCCTACAGAAGGGCCTCACTGAGACAGATGCCTGGTATCAAAGCCATGGCCTCAAGCTCAATGCCAAAAAGTGCAGTGTCATCCCCTTTGGTAAAAACTCTGTACCCATGAACTACCACATAGGCAGCAATCTACTTAACACCGAATGCGTGATAAGAGACCTTGGGACTCAGGTGGACAGTAGTCTCTCCTTTGATAGTCACATCGCCACAGTAGTCAGGAAGTCCTTCTATGTGGCACACCTCATCATAAAAGGGTTCTCATCCAGGAAAAAAGAGGTAATCGTTCCCCTCTACTCGTCACTCATTAGACCCATTATAGAGTACAACGCCCTTTTGGAATGTACCTCACAAGACATCTGCAGCAGCTGGAAATGCCACAGAAGTACCTCACAAAGAGGATTACTGGCCTCAAACAAATGCCCTACACTGACCGCCTCAAAAAACTCCAGCTTTACTCCGTAGCATATCACCTACTCCAAGGTGATCTCTGCCTAACATATAAAGCTATGTCAAACCCAGAGCTGTTGGACATGCTACACCTAAAGAATTCCCAATCCCTCTGAGCTACATGCTCTAGGGACCTAAACCTTATCACCACAATAAACAGGACATGCTAGAGGGATAGATTCCTGGCCAGAGACTTCCTATACTCTGGAACAAGCTACCCATCTATGTCAAGCAAAGTTCTTCATTAGCAGTCTTCAAGAAAAATCTTGATGAGTGGATGAGAAATAGGAAATACACCCCGGGGATCACTTTTGTCTCTCTGCTGGACAGTGGCACAGGAAAAATAACTTTCTTGGTTGGCGTAAGCTATGAAACCTTGCTGGCTAGGCTTATGTAGGTCCTTGGGCCAATAGCCTAGTACCTACCTATGAACCTATGAACCTAAACGGGTATGCCATTAATAATTGCTAGACCTTAAGTATCTCACCCAGTCAGAGAGTGTAATGAACATAAAATAGTGTTATGCTTGCCAGAAGAAAAAAACACATGTAAGGAAGTATTATTCATGTTGGTACAAATTAGATCATCTTTATGGACTCTGACTGTTAGTAGGGAACTTACAGCCCTCTTTGATAGCATAGCTTATACAGGTGTTAGGACACATTTTTCACAAATCTCATATAGAAAGAAGAGTCACATCAGAGTAAATGAAAAGATTTCAGGGTAAATACCTACATGAAAAAACAGCCCATTTTAAAAAGTGGAAATGTGAAGAACATCCAATCCTAAGTTTGGAAACAAGTGCAATTAAACAAGATAGAGCCCACGTGTCAAGACAATGAAAGAGAATTTCTGAAGCAGATATATTGTACTATTTGGACTAACTGGACAGGAAATGATTTTTGCCAGGTCAGAATTCTAATAGTCTATTAACAGGGACATTTGATGTATCTCTGTTGGTTGCCAATGCAAGAAGTATTAATAATAAAGTTTATTATTGGAAATGTTGTTACATTCACACAACATTGATGTTATTGCTTGTGAAATATGGTTAAAGAACAAGATCTGGAAAGCAATTGTCAGGGTGTAAGTGATTTTTACTGTAACAGACATTCTGACAAAAAATCATGTGGAGATGTTAGGATCGGGATTAAAGATTACTATGAGACCTGTGATTATTATGTGCTTGGTGATATCCCCAATACTCTAGACTGTTGCACATAATAATCACAGGTCTCATAGTAATCTTTAATCCCTATCCTAACATCTCCATATGGTTTTGTCAGAATGTCTTTTACAGTAAAAACCACTCACACCCTGACAATTGCTTTCCAGGTATTGTTCTTTAACCATGTTTCACAAGCAATAACATTAATGCCACATGAATGTAACAAAATTTCCAATAATAAACTTTATTAATTTCTTACTTTAAACATTGAAAGGAAACATAATAGTTGCTGAGGACTTAAATGTAGCAGAAACATACTGGAATGCAATATATGTTCAGAAACAGCAGTTGCTGCAGTCTATAAACAGAACCAGCAGGAAATAGAATATACTGGCCATTGTGTATCTTCTTATAAAAATGACTGTTACTTTACATCAAGTTTTACCACATTTGAAATGCAGTGATCATTGAGTTATAAAGGGTAAATAACTGCCAGACAATTCAGCCAAACTGAAATCTAAAACAATGCGATGATTAATAATAGACTATATAGAAGCAAATGAGTCACTATGTATAATTATACTGAGTGATGTATTCAGTGGAACAGCTGCTGAAGGAATGTGTCAAGTTTCGACAGGGACATTGTTTTAATGCAAACAATTAGAAAACTGGTTAACATCAGGATCTAGGCACACAAAATCAGGAGGATGTATTCCCATAGATACAAGATACTTAAGATGAGAGATAAAAAAGCATAAGAAATGGAAACAAGGTCAAACTATAACTTTAAAAATTGAAATAAACAAACTGGACAGACAAATTAAACATAGTGTAAGACAAGATCAGGAGATTTATATAAAGATACCGAGTAGAATAGGAAACAAAAAGATACATTAGACATGGTAGGAGTAAAGAATACAAACTGATAAATTACTTGCCTATTCTAAACTTTATTCAGAAACAGAACAGATTATAGACATATTTAAAAAATCTTATGACAACAGTTTTGTTCTACAAAGGGTATGATCAGTTGCGCTAGTAACATCCAGGCAACTTGAGATACTGAAATTAAATTAGATTCTGTCGTAAAAGAACTATGCAAACTAGACCCAAACAAAGCACATGAAGGAAATGGAATTAGTAACAGTCACCAGAGAACACTTCAGCATGAGCTGACAGTACCATTATATTTCTTATTCACTAGGTCATTTAGATATAGCGAGATTCCTCAAGAGTTATTTATTTATTTATTTAACATTTGTTTACTGGGAATGTCTGAGCCAATTTTCATCAGAAGAAAGGCTCCAGATGCATGTCACCATAACATGGAAGGAAACCAGAGCACATGGAGGAAACCCATATGAATGCCGGGGGGACACGCAGACTTCACACAAAAGGCACCCCGGCCGAGATTCGAACCAGAGAACCTCTTGCTGTGAGGAAACAAAGCAAATGACTGCACCACTATACCATCCAAAGACAGAAAATAGGAGACTCACAGTTGTTAAACCCATGTTTAAGGGAAAGAGGAATAGGACAAACCCAGAATCATACAGATCCATAAGACACACAAGTTTAATTTCTTATTGTAGAAATATAATAGAAAAGGTTATTTTGGATAAATTATTGTCAGAATTGCAAAGATTGGTACTTGAAATCATGCTTCAGCATGTATATATTGAAAATATATCTATAACCACCTGTAATATGATGTTCTGTAACTATATAATAATTATAAAGGAAAAAATTGTGCTCTGATGTAATTTATATAGACTTAACTTTAGCTTTTAATAGGGTCATACATAAAACACTGATCAATAAATTAGAATGACTAGGTATTGATTTAATCTTGGTAAGATGGATAGCACAAATAGGACATGGCAAATATCATACAACTATTAGAAGGTGAAATTCCTAGTTACAGTCAAATAGTCCCACAGGACTCTATCCTAGGTCCTTACTTGTTTACGTTATATCTGTCAGTTCTATTGTCAAAAGAAAATAATATGCTGATAAATACATTGAAAACTAGGCATATGAGATTTTGGCGGCATAGGTCGAAGGGTGAATATTTAATACAAGACACAGTTATTGAAACTCTTGATTCATTAAAGGCCTAGACATATGGATAGATCCAGATTTGATTTTTTTTCTGATCATATGAATCAGTTGTTTCATGATAGTATATAAAACAATAGTCTGTACAAAATGATTTATAAAGTCTGGAAAATCAGAAATGATTAAATCATTCTTTGTAACTTATATTAGACCCAAACTATTCTATGGAATAATAATATGGAAGCTTTATAAGAAAACAAACATGAGTAAAATGAAAAGAGTACAGAGGAAATATACCAACGGCATCCATGGATGTGAAAATTTAAGTCATTGTGGAAGATTAAAGTATCTGAACATGTACAGTGATTTATATAACTATATAAGAGGATATTTTATTCAAGTATATAGGGCATGTAGAAACCACTACCTCTAGAAATGTTTACAATTATCAAAGAGTAATAGAGAATTATCAGACAACCTATATAGGAGATTATATGGTAATGGGAGATGTACTAACTAGTTATCTGACAGAGCAGCTGATGCAAGGAACAGGCCACCAAATTATATTAAAATTAACACAAGTTTAGATAATCTAAAGAACAACTTTGACGCTTATTATGTGAATGATTGTTTTTTTTTTTTTAAAACAAGTTTATTGTTTTTAACATACAAAATAAATATCATAACAATTTTATACAAGTAATTAAAATAGAAATAGTTATAACATTCAATAAAATAACCAAAGTATTTACAAAGACATCCACTACAAATCAAATCAATTGATTAAACTATAATGTCATGCTATTGAAACTAAGATTTTTTTAACAGGTTTTGTAAAGTATCCCATATAATATAATAAGATGTTTTTCTAGTAGTTCTTGATTTTATTGTCATCAATTCCATATGACACACTTCAGTCATAACATTTTTAAATTCATTAAATGAAGGAGGGGTATCTGAAATCCAATTTCTGGTTATTATTTTTCTAGCCACTGCTAGAATAGACCATAATAAGGGAAGCTTAACTTTTTTAACACTTTTAGGAACAGGTGTGTTAAATAATATAAGTGATTTAGAAACAATGAAATTATCTGTGAAAAGGGCCTGCAAAAAATCATTGATTAACTTCCAATATTCCTTCAATTTTATACAGTCATAAAACATATGTGCCCAATCAGCATTAATTTTTACATTACATCTTTTACATAAGTTGTCTTTATTATTTATTTTATTCATCATTAAAGGTGTATAGAAGGATCTATGTAAAAATTTCCAAGTAAAAAGTCTCCAATTAATGGAAGAAGTAGCTTTATAAGAAGATTCCAATATATATTGTTTATCTTGTTGTTTTGGTGATTCACCATTAATGGAAATGAAATAATTCCAATAGGTATCTACACTGTAATGAGTTTCTTCTCTGATAATTTTATGTATGTATGAGAGCTTACCTTTATCAGAAACTCTATGTTGTAAATTTAATATCAAATAATCAATCAGTATTGGAACAGATTCTTTAACTGTTAAAGACATTAAATCAATTTTATTAATAAGATGTTGTCTAAATGTCTGAACTTCTAACCAACAAGTTTCTCTCAAATCAAATTCTTTCTTTAAGAAGTCTAATTTTTTTACTTTATTATCAGACAGCAACTGATACCAATACTTTAGATCATTCTCTGTGACTAAAAGAGTTCTTTCAGAAGTGGTTGACAAAAGCATACCTTGTGTATACATTATAGGGAATAGAATAAAATTCCATTCCTTATACTTAGGATGCATGAATATAAAATTACGATAACTGATAATAATGTTTAATGGGTAACTAACTATATATTTTGGTGTAATGGGTGAAGTACAAAATTCTTTTAGTAACCATAACATGGGGTTATTTACAATAATATTTTTATGTGTTAAAGAGATTTTCATGAAGTGAATACTAATTAGTTCCCAGTAATCTTTCCATCTTGCAACATATGACTGATCTATTAACAAAGTAATAACTTTTATAATAGAAGAGATAGTATATAAATTAAAGTCTGGAAATGAAATGCCCCTTGAGACCAGCTATTAGTATGTTTCTTTAATGCAATCCTAGGTCTATTAGGTGCCCATAAGAAATTTAACATTAGTAAATTCAATTTCTTAATAATTATTTTTGTAGGTGGGAGTATTATTGATTGTATTAAGTATAATATCTTAGGGAATATTATCATTTTAATAATTGTGAGTCTCTCTTCCATGGTAAAAAACATATTGTTCCAGCTATTGAAAAGATTTTGTATATTAAGAAGACAGGTACTATAATTATTATGTATAATAGATTTGATATCTTTAGTTAATATTATACCTAAGTATGTTATCTGACCTGAGTTGGGTATATATTTGCTAAAATCACTAATGAGGACATTTTTTCGTGTGTATATTGGTAATATTTTAGTTTTTTCTTCATTGAATATTAAACCAGAGATATTTTTAAAATCCATCATTTTATCAAATAAGGACTGCATAGAAGAGTTAGATCCTGCTGATGTAATTAGAACATCATCTGCAAAAAGTTGAATTTTAGATATTGTATTTTCATCTATATCAAATCCTTCTATATCAGTACTGTTTCTGATTAAATTAGCCCAAGGCTCCATTATTAAAGTAAATAATAGTGGAGAGAGTGGACACCCTTGTTTTGTACCTTTTAAAATGGGTATTTTTTGTGAGACATATGTTCCTATCTTAATGTAAGCCAATGCTCCTTTATATAGATGTTCAATTAGATTTACAAATGCATCTGAGAAGTTTGTGCACTTCAGTAAGATAGACAAGTAGTCCCAACTTACTGAATCAAATGCTGAACTTATATCGAGACTAATAAGTGTTAAATCCTTCTTTTTCCTATTTGCAAAATCAATTAACGTTAAAGTTCTCCTTATATTATCAAAAGTATTTCTATATACAATAAAGCCTGTCTGGTCTATATCTATAATGCCTGGGATGATTGTCTTTAATCTATCAGCAAAAATACTCATAAACATTTTATAGTCAACATTAAGTAATGAAATAGGTCTATATGAAGTGCATCTGGTTGGGTCTTTATTGGGTTTTAAAATTGGCAAAATAAATGTGTATTGCCAAGATAGGGGAGTTGTTAACTCATTTTGGGCCAAAATAAAAACCTTATGTATTAATGAGTATGTACTTTTGGGAAGAATTTTATAGATCTCTGGTATAATACCATCATTACCTGGTGCTTTGTTTGATTTAAGCTTGTTTATTTGTGTAACAACCTCTGTATATGAAATATTTTTATCCAATAGTTTAGTCTGTTGTTTATTAAGTTTTTTGTTCATGTTTGTAGTTATAAATTTCTTTATTTTATCTTTAGGCTCCATGTTAATGTTATTATGATTAATTTTGTGAAAGTGATTTCTAAATTCATCTAATATTTCTGGTAAACTAGAAACATTCTTCTTTTTCCTTGGAGAGAAAATTTCTTTGATATGATTTTGCTTATTCAACCTTTTTGTTTTATTTTTAAGTCTATGTAAGTATTTGGGACTTATTGAGTAAGACAAAACTTATATTTCTCTAATGTTATTTTAACTTTATGAGTTAAAATTTCTTTGTATTTCTCATTTAATTTATTTATTTCTTCAATAACTTTTTGTCCATAATATTTTCTTTATTATTATGTTTATATGAGTCTAATTTGCTTTGAATATCTAGTAATTCCTTGTCCCAAGATTTCCTTTTATTATTATACCATCTGATACTTTGTCCATATAAGTATGATTTTAAAGCATCCCAAACATAAACAATGGAGACTTCAGGTGTATTGTTTAAGTCTAAAAAATGTTGCACTTCTGAAAGTATATAATCTTTATAGTCTTTTAGTTGAGTTAAGTATGCTGGTATCCTTTTGATCTGAACATTGTAAGTACTTTTTATCATAAACTCAAAGACAATTGAATTATGAACTGATATAGGACATGAAATGATTTTAGAATTAATTAAGTCTGTTACCATCTGGTTAGAAATAAAGACTCTATCTATTTTTGAATAAGTTTTATATCTGTTAGAAAAAAGTGTATGGTAATGATTTTGAATCTATCTGATTATTAATATCATTCAAATGATATAAATTAACAAAATCCTTTAAATGTTTTGCATTAGATGTAATTTTCCTTTTTCCTATAGTAGTAGTATCTTTTTCATGTAGGATACAATTAAAGTCACCTGCTAAAATAATATCTCCTATAGAAAATGATATGATCTTATTGAGATGGTGTTTCACTGTATTAATGCCAATTCCTGGTATCCAATATACATTGATTAATGCATATGTCTTTCCATTAATCTGTATTGTAACCATACAAAACATGCCTTTATCATCTTCATAAGACTTAATAGTTTTAGGTATGGGCATACTTTTATTCCATAAAATAGCCACTCCTCTTTTTTCTGAGTGTGTTCTGAACTAACCAAGACTGTATATTTATTAGTGGCTAATTTATCAATATCCTTTTTCAGGAGATGTGTTTTTTGAAGGAATACTAAGTTGGCCCTATGTAAATTAATGTATCTCATTAAACTTGCCCTTTTACATGGGTTATTCAGTCCATTAATGTTTAAAGAAATTCCTTTTAGAGAAATCATTTGGCTTTTTTAAACATATAAAACTTATAATCAGAATAACAATTAACAAAATAAGTGATATTATACCTCCTCCTTTAGGTGTACCATTAAATATAGCTGTATTTATTGAAAATCTTATGGGATTTTGTATAAGCTTCATTTTTACTTGTAGTGACAATGAGTTTATAAAATGTGTTGTGGATGTCAGAACTATATACAAACAACAATAAACAGATGAAAATAATATTAGGATTAAACATTGCACCCAGCCTGGAGTTAAAAACTCCAACTTTGAGTAGCACATACCACTCAAGTTATCCCCCTATCCTAAGCAGCAGTACCTCAGCTGCCACCATATCAATTTAATACTAATTATTATTAACTAAAGTTAACCTCATTTAATTAGATTATCTAGAAAGACAAAACTAAACAATTTATAAATCAGCTTCATATAAACAAATAAGAACATTTAGAAACAGTTCATATTACTATGTACATCTATTTTGTATAATACATTCATAATCAAAATAGCATTCTAATAAACTTGATAATGGGAACTGAGAAGAGAGAGAGAAAGGAAGAGAGAGAGAGAGAAAAAAAAAAGGGGGCATATCTATATATTAGTTTATTAAAAGTTTGCAAAAATAAGTTCTTATGTTCATTTGGATTCAATAACTTAGGCTATTATGGTTCAGACATTACATACATTAGGGTATTCCTACTTTCTGTGATAGAAATGCAGTTAACAGTTTTAAAAACTTTAAATTACTTGCACCAAAGCTTTCTTCTCATACTTCTCATACTTATTATTGCCAGTTAAATAAAATATTTATACTCATACATATGTTTACAAATCATACTGCACAGCAATGTAAATTCCTAGTTATACATAAATCATTGTGATGAAAGCCATCTGTATTTTATATATCTAAACTGCTGCTTTAAAATATGTCACATGACAGTTTCTTCTAAGATATAATCATAATGATACTTGTGCTTGTCAATTAGATAAGTCAAATGATTTATAACATTATATATATGTTTAAATCATAAGTATTTATATACATTAATATGTTGCAGTCATGTAAGCTTTCAAAAACATATGTATATATGTTTTACCTTCTATGCCTTCTAAAATATCTCACTTGCTTACTATGGCATACTGAATCATTTAAAATCATTATAACTTTCATATTTTATAAATTACATCTTAAATAAGTAAGTTGTTATAAAGAATAACTCACATTTAAATGTCATAGAGTTCGTTTTTCATCACAAAGTCGCATTTACAGCAGTTCTACTTCCTGGAACAGTGTTCTTCTTGAATTTGCGATGTGTCAGTGTGAAATCAGGGGTCAAAGTTCAAAATGACTGCATTCAGCTTCTCTGCGTGTATTCTGAGTGTTGAAGCTTTTAAAACAACTCGAGGACACTATTCATGAGGTAACCCATATCCCAAATTGTCTCCCTTAACATTCTGGCGGGAATTTTAGTAAATGCAAGTGACTGACATTCATTTAGCAATACAAATGAAACTAAACAGTGCAAAACCTTCGCAAAGTATTTTACAAGTCATTACAGACTCTATGACAGTGAAACCAAGCCTACAGTTATTTAACATATTATACAACTTATTTTTATATGCCCCATTTCATTTTCTCATACAAATCTTATTATATACATATACCAGTATTATCAGAAGCATATAAATGTACTGATATGAGAGAAAAAGAGAGAGAGAGAAAAGAAAAGGAAGAGAGTAGAAAAGAAAGAGAGAGAAGAAAGAAAAAAAAGGGAAGCTACAAAGAGTATCTACAATGAAATATTACTTGCTGTTTATATTAATAAAGTTAAACATGAAACATATTATTTACAACTATTTTAGTTCTAATTATTTGCAATTAAATCATGACATATTATATGTAATCATGTATAAGCAATAAAATCATGGTATAATATTTAGCAACAGTGTTTAAACAGCATATATAGTTTTTTAAAAAACTAATAAGTTATTATTTCACTTTTTCATATTTTTCATCATACTTCTCTCCTTGCCCTCCCCCACCCCTCACTAAATGCATAGTTTAAAAAGAATGCCATTATTTAAAACAAGAAGAGAAAGAAAATGTATCAAATTACTAACCTTAGGTCTCTTTATCACAAAGAGAAACAAGTTGATTGATAGCTTGTTATTTGTTCCTCAGAGAGTTTGACTATTTATGAAACAAAAACAGTTCTTTGCACACAGAAAAATAACTTTGAATAAATCTTTAGAATATTTGTGGCTTTCTGGAAATGCAGTAACTGTATTTGAAGAGATTAAGAGAGAAGGAGAGAGAAGAAAAAAAAAACATAGAACATGTCATTTGTTTTTTAGTCTTTTTTGCTTCTCTGAAGTCTTCCAAGAAGTTCCTGTTGCCATCCTCTTTAATGAAGGACTAGCCCATTCCATATCTTCTATTTTACCTAATATCTTATTTTTTTTTAATATACAGCAAAGCAGAGTCCAAGTCTTCAAAAATTCTAGGGCCATCAGGTAAAAAGATTTTTAGTTTGGCAGGAGACAAAAGGTAGGTTTTGAACTGTGCTTTCTTAAGCTCTCTTATTAATGGCAAAAAAACTTTTCTTTTAGTTATTACCAAGGAAGAATAGTCATTGTCAAAACGCACAGTTGCCTCATTAATTTTAATAGGTGCTTTAGCCCATGCAGATTTTAGTACCATCTCCTTGTCATAAGATGATAAAAATCTTACTATAACTGATCTAGGATACTTTTTGTAGAGTTAAAATTAGATAAGGACCTATGGGCTCTTTCAATACCAAAAGAAAATGCTTCTGACAAGTCTAAAGTTTTGGGAAGCCAAGTATTTAAAAAGGAAGTAATGTTGTTACCTTCTATATTTTCTGGCAGTCCAAAAATCCTAATATTATTGCGTCTAGATCTATTTTCCAGGTCATCAAGTTTGGATTGTAGATGTGTGTTCTGCTTCAGCAAAAACTCAATGTTAATTTCTTCTTCCTGGATTCTGTTCTCCATATCATTAACAGTCTCTTCTATGCCTGTAATCTGAGCCTTCTGTTGTTGCAAGTCTTGATGTAACAAATCCATTTGTTTTGTAGTTTTTTCTATGAAGTTATCAATTTTAGTATCCAGTTTGTCCATTTTGGTAGTAAGTTGCTGAATAGTAGATATTAGAGACTGAAGCTCTTTCTTGATGCTGGAATCCTGAGTATTTGCCTTACTGGAACTCATTTTGAACAGAGGTGATGAAAGAGAAATTTCCAAGATGATTTCTGACAGGAAAATTATTGAAATTTTCTTTCTTTTTTAGATATTATTCAAGAAACTGATATTCCAAATGTATTTAGAAAGACAATTATTTCATTAGTTGATTTTTAAAGTAATTATTTCCTGTCAGTGCAGTTAAGTTGGTGGAGCTGAAGAAATCTGCTGCTATCCTGTGTTCATCCTTGGCCACGCCCCCGTGAATGATTGTTTTGTTATATTGGCAGATTAGATGTTTACCCATGCCTCAAAATATCTGTATGCATTTTGTGGAATCTGTCATGGGAAGGTTTGAAAAAGAATAGATATTCATTGTATAAGAGGATGTTAATTACTTATTATTTGGTTCATAAATTCATAAGCTCAAAATAAGTTTATGGCCAAGGAGACCATTCAAAATTTCAGCCACATCTAGTACTGGTGTAAGACTAGAAATGCCCCCATGAAATATACTTTTTCCACACACCCGTGATGAAAATTTGGAATCACCCTTCAAGTCATCAAGACCAGTTTTAAAGATTGCTAGGGACATATTCTGCTTGATAGGTAAGGACAACCTATTCCAGAATAGGACAATACATTGGGATTGGTGTTTGTCACACCATCTGGCGCTGCTGAAATGGTAATAAAGGTTTAGAGCTCTAGACCAAGTATCTTGCTTTACCACTGGCTTCATTTATGAAAAGGTATTTGAAGAGAAGGCTAAGTAAATATCATCTTTCAGGAGTCTGTGTGACCCTGAGCAGAGTACTATGGATTTCACTTTATCAGAGGAGCTAAGTGAATATCATAGACTTTCTGCTTTTCAAATGGAAATATGACAGAAATGTGCTCTTTGCACAGGTGTTTCTGAATAGAGTGATTTTTAAGGAAGTTGCCTTTAAATATATCAACAGTGGAGATGTAAATGGAAGGATGAGGTGTTGAAAAAGATGCTGACCTTTTATTTATTTATTAATTCATTCATGCATTCATTCATTCATTTATTTATTTTTGAAGTGCACCATGATTTTATGATGTTGGGATTCATTTCTGGTTTCTTATAAGCTTGAGGATATCAATTGTTGCTGTGTCACTAACTTTCCATGGGGATTCTAGTAGGTAGTGGGATGTGTAGGATGAAAGAATAGATTGGATTATATTCTCTGGTTTGTAGTATACAATTAGGGAAGTATTCAGAGATTCTTTAGAATAGGAAATGGGTGTTGAACCTCTGTGATTACATTTTTGGTTGTGGCAGAAAGGGTGGGGTGAGTGTATGTGTAATGGTTTATTTTCTCTATGATATTTTTCATTCAGGTCATTAGTATGCCTCTTTATTTTCAGCTATGTATTCTTGTAACTATTTTGATTTGTTTAGCTTTTACTTTTTTGTGCTCACCTTGATAATCTAGTTTATATATGATTTATTGTGCTTAACAAAGAGCCCACCTACTTTTTTCAGTAAGTGCCAAGGGACCTTATACAGCTACTTGGTCTACCATCAACTAAGGAAGATGGGGCCTTGGTTTAATGTCTCACCTGAAGAGCAGCAGACTTAGGAGTGCAGAACCTCCATTATACTGCAGTGAAGTGTCACTGCTCGAAAATGAATGCAACCTCATGAGGGAGGAATAGAACCAAAAGTCTTGAAAGCTTCCAACATCAAAGGCAATGGGCTACCTGTTGAGAGTGATTGACGCTAGAGGTTTTTCAGAAGTACTCCCCCAAAACTTGAAAAAGTGATGCATTCATGATAAATGTAAAGCATTTAAGCTTCTGTCCAATCTTCTGTCCCATGCTCTTTACAATTCTAATTCAATAGACTAATCTCCTTCATTTATAACAATTCCATTTTAGGTCCTTACCATCGCCTGTAGCTACCTATTACTAATTTAATTAGCTACATTATTTTTCCTCAAAATGAACTTTGAAAAAATTAAATGGAAGTCATAAGTATGTATAATAGTTGATTATAACAGAAAAATGCCAGATAGTGTAAAACGTTTTAGTTCAATGTTTACTATCACACTTTGCCATATTTATAATCTAATTTTCTGTGCATGTGCCTATAGTAGGATATGCTTTGCTTAGTTTGCATTTGTCTTACCTATGTGTTGAGTTTTTCCTCCACAGGCTTCTACTGCAAAAGGATTTTAACCAAGTTGGATTATTCTAGTAAAAAATGGAAATAAGTAAAGAACGTACGTCCCTTGTGACCTTGTGAGTCTTCTTTATAGTTCACGGGACTCATACGTCAAAGTAAAAGACACCTATTCCAATATTAGAACATTTTTTTTATTTTAATAAATTTGCAGAACTTTTCTGCAGAACCTTGTAGTGCCATCATTAAACCACCTGTAGACAGAACATTTCTGGCTGTTATAAAATGTGCAGGAGAAATTAAGCATGAAAACTGTTGTCTGCAGGGAGAATATCTTTACCACATTGGGACTTGGTATTTGTAGTTATGACTGTGAGGAAGTCAAATCCCTGCACAACACACTTACAAAGTAGTTGCAGAAAAAATGAACGGATATCTATCAGAAGTGTATTATGGAGTTCTGGGTGGAGTTTAGCATCCTGTATGAAATGAAAGTTTTGTGAGTCATGGAATCCTACCATTTGCAGAATTAGTCCTATTTGTTCTTTCAGCCATAGGTTTGTGAAATTAGATCAAGGATAATCTTGTATATTATATCACATTTTTTTTAAAATAAGCATTCCTAAAGACTGCACAGTTAGAATAAATATAGCATTGTTCAGTTGTAAGGAAGCCTGCTGATTGACCAATAGCAA
Organism: Protopterus annectens; assembly: GCF_019279795.1. Lineage (NCBI taxonomy): Eukaryota > Metazoa > Chordata > Ceratodontiformes > Protopteridae > Protopterus > Protopterus annectens. The sequence goes on from NC_056734.1 coordinate 924,185,869, forward strand.
TTTAGTCAGCATTACAATGACTGAAGCTAAATAACTGAATGGTCGCTTAGAGCAGTACTGAAAATGCTGTTGTAGTGAAAACTGCTTTAGCACAGTACTGGGGTGATGTCTGAAAATTTGAGCTGAGGAGCAGTACAGGACAAAGTGTAAGCAAACATGTCAATGGATTTAAAAGAGCAAAGTTCCTGACAGGAAGACATACAAGTAAAGACAGTGGAAAGAAAATGAAAGTGTGCATACCAAACATTAAGACCGTGTGAAGTGTATGAGTTACACCCATGCAGCATAAAGGACTACTGAAAACTCTGTCTTATAGGTGACATACCAAAAACATATACATAATAAAACAGACAGTAATAGTATGAAATGTGACTGCAGCATAAAAGAAAGTAAATACTCTTACCTGACAAAACCTTAACTGAAAACACTTATGTGAGAGCCATTTCAGTGGAAAAAATCAGCAATACTTAAAGTCCCAAAAGTCAACATAGACACATCATATATCAAACACCACAGTGACGCCCACAAAACCAGGTATAGCATGCTTTTAGAACATTAAATAAAATGCAATATGGTGAAGAAACTTCAAAGTGCCATGTTCATCCCTGGAAGCAACAATGCACAGGAAGTGCTCCTCCCTTAACTGAGTTAGCTAACATGTAGGTGTAAAGGGAACCCCAGCAAACATCCTCTCTCTCATGGTTTCAGCTGTTTTCCTCACCCTGGAAAACATCAAACTCATTTACCCAGGAGCAATGCACATGCTCATACCATGCCTGTAAAGAGAATTCTGGCTACAAGGCAGTCCATGACTACACAGATCAGAGATACACCTTACTTCTTGGTAAAACACAGGTGGCAGGTGAAGACTGTGTAAGAATCACATTTCAAAGATATGCTTGCAACCCAGTGTAAAAGTGTTGTCCATAAACTCATGCAGCTCCTTGGCATCATTGGAGAACATTGGCTTAAACTTCACAAAAGCTCACAGGGCATCGCATGGGTCTAGGAAAGCAAAAACAATTGGGCACTTCACGGGTTGTTGAAACTTTTTATCAGAGCCATATATACTCGTCGTGCCAAACACCCTGCAGACACACACATACACACACGCATGTTGTTGTTGTTGTTCGTCCATCATTGTTGATGATGACCAAGGACATCACATCAAGGAGGTTGACTGAGTACGGTTTGTCCGGCTATGGCTGATCAATCCAATGCAGGCTAGGAAAGCTCTGCCGCACGTTGGGCACAAGTGGTCATTTGGGTTGGTTAGCAAAGAGTTGGCTGTAGATTTATGCAGATCACACTTCCTCTCTGCCTCTACAGTCCTGGTCTGCTCATAGGAGGCAGCACCTTTGCTAATGCAGCTTCGCCAGGCGGGAAGGTCTTGCACTAGGGTTTCCCAGGGATACTTTCAGCATGTCCTTGAAGCACTTTTTCTTCCCACCTTGTGTGTGTTTGCCTCCTGCAAGTTCACTGACTTGGACTCTCCTCAGCAGGGTGTAGATACTTGGCAGTCCAGCTTGAGAGAGGACAACTCTGTCTGGAACTTTGTTCTGCCAGGTCATTTTCATCAGACTTCTTAAGCAGTTCATATGGAAGTGATTCAGCTTTTTGGCATGACGCTCATACACAGTCCATGTCTCACAGACATACAGTAGTGTGGGTAGTACGACTGCCTTAAACACCTTCAGCTTTGAGGACAGTTTGATATCACTCCTCTCCCACACTGTCTCCTGAAGCCATCCAAATATGGAGCTTGCCTTGACTATGTATGTGTCTACCTCATAGTCAATGTTCACAAATCTGGAGAGTGTACTGCCGAAGTATGTAAACTTGTCAATAGCTCTCAGGATCTCACCTTCAGTGGTGATAGTTGGTTCTGCATACATCTTCTGTGGTACAGGCTGATGCAAAACCTCAGTCTTCTTGGTACACAAAAAGAACCCCAAACAAATAAAAATAAAATGGAAGAGCTGCACCAGAGTCCACTAAATTAAATTTATTAAGCGTTTTCATTTTTCATTGAAAACTTCTTCAGAATAAAAGTACATCAAACCACTTACCCTACTTATACCCCTCCACTTAATTGATTTAATTATCAAAATCTTTGCACCAATAATCAATTAACTAAAAGGTACATGCCCCTTAGAAATGCAAACAACTTTCATAGAACATAAAATATAAAATACACTTTATGTACATGAATATAGGCTTACATAATCTTCTTCTTATTCTTTCGGCGTTTCACGGTTAGGGGTCATCACAGCAGATCACCTGTCCACTATAAACATAATAAAGCAATGTCACTCAACATACATTTTGAAAAATCTTGAATTACATAAAACCTTCAGCTTTTAGCCTAAGGATGGAACTTATAGAAATAGTAGTGTTTAAGCCTGGGTGCTCAGTGGCATTAGATCTAATTTGCCACCTTAATTCTCTTAATTCTAAAAAATCATTGAGCGGACCACCTCTGTCCCCCATTGTTACTTGCTCTAAAATCATAAACTTAAAACTATGTCCCTCATTTTTATGAACATGTACTGCCAAAGCATTTTTCATATCTTGTCTATTAATGTCATAAGAATGTTGATAAACACTGCTCCTAAGGGCACTAATAGTCTTCCCTATGTAAAAACCTGGGCACATTGTGCACTGGGCAAGGTAGACTACTGCCTTACTACTACAAGAACATTTCTTTCTGAGGACATGCTTACAGTAATTTGGTATTGCTACCTCTGTGCCCTCAATAATAAATTTACATTGTAGGCAAAAGTCACATTTCGTCATACCACCTATTTCAGTATTGGTATTGTATGTTCTCTCTAGCATATTTTTGAAAGTAATATCCTTTTTATATATAATCTTAGGGAATGAAGCCACTAGGTCCACATAATCTTTACTAGTGCTGAAAAAATTCCAGTTATGTTGTATAATTTCACTAATACCTGGAAATTGCTTGTTGTAACTGAAAATAGCTGATTTCTTAAATATAGCGGCTTCCAATATTGACGCTTTCTCTTGTATGTCACTTTCCTTTCCAAGTAGTGATAAAAAATGACCCCTCTGCTTCTTATCTACCACCTCTTATACACACACACACACTCACACTGAAAAAAGTGAAATAGGCAATCCTTGGATTTGCTAGTAGTGAAGTTAGCCTTAACACCACTAACTCTAAATCTGACTGAATATAGCATGAGAGACAGACACTTGTAATCTATCTATGGCATCCATCAGTACATTCCACATAGCACTGTAAGGACTCAGCATGTTGTAGGACATGATGATGAATACCAGCGATGCAGTTCTATGGGTACCTTGAAGTGTCAGGAACCAGAGGTACTGTACAGCTGTTATAATATTGTAGCTTTTGCTAATGCCATCCACAGGTCACTAAATGGAGCTGCTAAGATTAGTTAGTTATCTTTTCTACTTAATAAAACTATATCCACCCCCCTTACTGTTCTTGTTGCAACTGAAAATATTCCAACCTTTATGTATCACAGAGAATACCACCGATTTAGTGTTGCTATCCTGTCTACAAAGTAAAGTACTTTTCTTGCCCTTTTCAAACATAACCTGGATGATTGGATGGTTACCGTAAATTCAGTTTTATGTCACATGGATAGGGACAACATGCAAATATTCTGTTCATCGGTGGGTTAGTCTTACTTAAAATATACGGGCTAAAATTTTATGGGAATGCATGGTTATAGTTCTAAAGATCCTCACAGATCAACTGCATTGTATCTATGAACACACTCAATTTTAAGGACCTTTTTTCAATATAAGACACTGAGATTAACTTTGTGGTCACACTGTCTGTCAGTTACTATTGTACATTTTATAATAGTCTCCTGGTAAAATAGTAACTCATAAAGGATGGAATATTTCTTATGCCTCAGGTGTTGAACTAGCAGAAAGGTCAAAACCTTCATAATATGCGGCAAGTGCTCATTATGCTTTTTGACATATTTCTTTATTTCAGGTTTAGACTGGGTGTCACAGATCAACAATTTTTTCCTAAAAACATTTGGTGACTTGTCAATGCATGTTTTTATAATAGTCTTATAGGCATACTTTAGCAGTTGTCTAGTAAATTGGTAGCCAGCGAATGCATGTGCCATAGTCTTGTTTTGCTTAAGAAAGTGTGAAGATGTTTCACGAGTTCATGTCTGGTAAGATCAAATTATAGCTTTTTCTATCATTTAGTAGTCCTTTCTGCAACTTCACTGCATATGGCAGTAACTAAGTGATATTCTTGTTCAGAAACTGAATGTAGTTTGTGAAGTCATTTAACTGCTGTCCATTTAATGTAGGTCCATAATCTGTTCTTAGCAGAGGCAGCTAGTGGTACTGGGCTGTGGCCTCTCTAAATAAAAAAAATGTTTTTATATGTTTTTTCCCTTGTTTATAGTCAATATTCCCTTTATTAGGACTCACCAAAAAAGTTGACTTATTTGACTGGATTGCTTTCTAAACAGGCCAACACTTATCCATACTCCCCAAGTGAGAAAAAGGTGATTTCACCTTATTACAGAACTTCTGGCTTTTTAGGGAGCAGAAATATAGTTCAATGAGGACTTGAGCTGGTAGACAACCAGGGGTGGCTTGTGCTATCGAACTGCCGGTCTGCAGCCCTCCCACCTAGAAAAACAAAGAAAAAAAAATCTGTGAAACAAAAAATCCACTCAGACTGCCTTTATCAGCAGTCTGGATGCAGAGAAAGAGGTACCCAGCAACCTGTGCTGTAGGATACCCAGGAATCTGTGCAGTCAACGACCGCACAGAACAGAGGAGCTCCGGACTGCTTCCCTTGCAGACAGGGCCAATGAGGAGTGAGCTGAGAGCTCTCACGGGGATTTCACTGCGCAGGTGTCGTGCAGATGGATTCTGTTGGTTGCTGCTGGCTGGATGGATTATGTGGCTTCGCTGGCTGGATGGGCGTCGTGCAGATGGATTCTGTAGCTTTGGACATGTTCTGTTGGTCGGTCACGATATGTTCTGTGCATGAAACAGGTCTGTGTGTGTGTATGTAAAATGCCCCAGTTGCTATATACTGGTGGCTACAAAGAAGAAAATGTGGTGGGTAGAGATACTCAGGCTTGCACCCTGTACCTTGGATGCAGGTGGCAAGGACCTGAATCCACCACCATTTCTAAAAAAACTTGTAGATTTTGCCTCATATTTGTTCTGTTCCTCATAAAATCTGTGGTTTCTGTATCTACATTTTTCCTTGGCTTGCAAAGTCTGTAGTGCAGTGGTGCACTGGTAGCATTGCTGCCTGACAGCTACAGGTTCTCTGGTATGATTCTTGGCTGGGGTGCCTTCTGTGTGGAGTCTGCATGTCCTTCCATCTTACAAAGATGTGTCTGGAGTTTCTCCCTGCTCTGCTGAAAATTATCTTTTGTTCCAAGTCAGACGAGTTTCCTGGTTAAATGTTTAAAAATAACAGGCATTTGAATTTCAGACTTCATATTCTTCAGAAAGTACATGGTAACACAAAACTGTTTATTCTAGCAGTTGTCTAAGTTTATAACATGGGTATTTGAAATTTGTCCCTATTTTTGGGACTGGATTCCCCCATTATTGGCTTTGTTCACGTATTTTGTGCTAAGGTTGAGAGCTATCTATGGTGAGAACTGAATTCATTGAATGTTTGGGGGCTGTATTCCCCCCATTACTGGCTTTGTCCACATGTTTTTTGCTAAGAGGTTGAGAGCTATGGTGAGAAATGAATTCACTGAATATGTTTGGGGGCTGTATTCTCCCATTATTGGCTTTGTTCAGGTGTTTTGTGCCAAGAGGTTGACAGCTATGGTGAGAATTGAATTCATTAAATGGTAGCCATTTAAGTTTATCTTCCTCTCTTTCACAAAACAGCTGATTTGGCATAGTGGTATGTTTCTCTGACTGTTTTGCACAGGGTCCCCTGGGTTAAAGAAGTGGCAGTGAAATGTATGGTGGTAACACAGCATTTTATTCTAGCAACTTTCCAACATTGTACAAGCAATGTTTAAAATGTGTCCCTGGTTTTTGGGCTTTTGTCCTCCCCCCCAATAAATTTCATTTTTTTCAAGATTTCTTGTGCTGCAAAGTTCAGAGATACAACTGTGTGTCGAGTAGATTTTACAAGGAGCTGAGAGCTTCAGGGGAACAAAACTTTAGTGCTGTTTATTCTGAGCCTGCTTGCATTGTTAATAGCACAACAGGTAGTGAGCTTGCTTTTGATGCATGAAGGTTGTGGTTCTACTCCCACAGTAGATAGATGCATTGCTGATACTGTACTGTGTTGTAAAGTGGGTGGATGCTGCAGTCCTTTTTGGCAAAGATACCTAGAGTAGTAACTATGAATCTGTTATCAGTTTGCCATACAGTCCCTATTGCGATATTACTAGCTTATCATTTTTTTTAATGCATGCAACATGGGCAATTTATTCCTCAAGGGCAACAGGCACTTTATTTGTAGATGAATAAACAATGGCATATAAAGTTGTTTGCTAGCAGCAACCTCTTCATTGTTACAGATTTCTTTAATGTGGAATTATTTAGATGACATTTACACTTCAGAGATTGTGCATATTTACTGATACTGGTGGAGTGTAGAAGGTTGAGTAGACTTTTATGATGGAAATGTTCTGAATTGGGTAGTTTTGTCATTGGTGCATGCATCTAACAACTGCACTGTATTGTACAAGGAATACAATTTAATACAATTGGGAAGGTGTATCAAAGAGCATGTGTATGTTTCGTGTTCAAGGGGCCTATAATTTGAAAACAGCCCAAAGTTAATCTTTATCTGCCACTGGCAAAATGTATTTTCTTTGACTGTGGGTTTCAATGCTGTTTCAATGCATGTGAGTTTCAAGGGCAGAGAAGTTTTAATGCTAAGTCTGTTTTCATTGTGAGACTGCATTGCTTTGTTTAGCAGATATCTATTGGGGTTTGTGCTGTAAAAATGCAAAATAAAACTTTCAAATGAAATCCAAATCATCGCAGAAGTAAAGCAGTATGCACATTACAGTGTTTATGGTAAATGGGGCAAAATAACCAAGAAATGGGACACTGGAATGGTTGCAGGGGGGACCCTCCAATCGACCATGATTTTGAGAGGGGAAGGGAAGCAAACTCAGACAGCCCTGGTTGAACTATACCTCTCAGCTGTCCATATTTTTGCAGAATGAATAGATATTTGCTTCTTATTTTTGGTTTGTTCCTCATAAAATGTGTGGTTTTCTGGAAAATCATTTAGGAACAAAGTCACTAAATGATAGACATTGAGTTTTACATCATAACCTTCAGAAAAATGCATGCTAAAGCAAGACCTGTTATTCTATCAACTGTGTTAAGTTTATACATGAGCAATTTTTAGTAGTGTTTGTATGTTCCCCAATATATTTGGCCTTTTTCAGATTTCCTGCATTAACAGGTTGAGAGGTACGTGCAAATAAAATTGCTTTATAGAATTAGGCATATCCAAACCTCTCAACTGTCCCTGATTTTGGCTCAAAATGTTGCTCTTCCCCTAATAATCCCTCTGCAAAATGACAATTTTGGAAGAAAACATGGAGGGTTTACAATTAATAAATAACTATAATAATCAGTTATCGATTACTTTTATTTCAGAAATGCATATAGATTCTTTTATTTTGTCAGCTGCTCAAGTTAGCAGTACTAATATTAAAAGTGCCCCTTCTTTGACAGGTTCCCAGCTGTATTGTGTGGCTATTTTATATTTTTGCATCACATTTTTAGTCCGTTTTTCATAAAATTGTGTTTTTTTTTGACAAATTATTGGCAAATCATTAAAGACTGAAGTTAGAAAATAATGAAAGACATTTGAGTTTCAGATTTCGTACTTTTCAGAAAATTCATACTTATACAAGACCTACTATTCTATTATCTTTCTAAGTTTATAAGAGCAATATTTAAAAATTGTCCTTATTTTTGGGCCTTTGTCCCACTTCTATGTATGGCTTTGTCCAGATTTCTTGCTCTGAGGTTGAGAGATGTGACAAATTTGTCAGGGCCATCACAGTCAGCCAGAGACATTTCAAATTGTGACAAACTTGTTGCACCCCACTCCCCCATGTAGTGACTCTGGATGTGTCCAAGCAAGGCAAGGAGCAATTATGCAGTGTAAATGTGCAGACTATTCCCCCCCATCCAAGGTAAACACAAGTACTGCAGTGGCTTTTCATCTGTCATTGATTTTGCAGAATGTTCTGGTTTCTGTCATTTTTATACTGCTGATATATGCTTATTATTATTCAGAAAGTGCCTTTTACTCTGTGTTTAAGTAGCAGTGCTTTAATGACCACCAGGTAAGCTTGTCTGATATTGTAAGATGTAAGTAAGTTTTAATAAGCAGTATTGCCATCATTGAAAGCCTTTCTGTTGTTGCCATGCAGAGTATACTTACATAACTAGATAATGTATAAGCCTTGGGTATTGAAATGCATATGACAGTATTTGTAATAAAGGTCAGGATTAGATTATGTTAAGCTCATTACAGGCTTTACCTGCAAACTAAACAGAATGCCAATCTATCATGTGCGGCCCATATCCTGTGCAGTAATCCTTTAAGCAATATATGTTGAGCTTGTTTCTTGTTTGCTTTTCATTTTTTACTTTGATCATGTTTTCCCCATGAAACAAGTAAATAGTTGTTGTCAGGCAGCAGGTCTTTTTTGGATAAGAAACATTTCTACAAATGAGGGTATCACAGAGATTGCTACCTTCAGCATGTTACTTGGTACTTTAATAAAGCTAAATATAAATTATAATTAGAACTGGAGTGCGAGGAGAAGTGATTTGAGTTAAGTGCTGGTTGTTTTTCTTATACTTGATTTTGACTGGCATTCTAGTAATGTATTTAAAAAGTAATTTACTTTTTCATGCCTCACATCCTTTTTGTTTCCATCTAGATATTAAGTAAGCTGTCATGCAGCCAATGGATTGAAATATTTTTTTTCTTCTACACTTCATTTTGTCTTGATTGGACTCCCATAATGATGGTTTGGCACCCAGGGCAGCGTATTTAATTAAAGTTTTTGTGGTTTTGAGCATAGATCCTCCCCTTTCTAGCTGGTCACACCCATGCCCATTGACCCCACCCATTCAGCTGTCTCCTGCAGCCCCTTTGATTTGAAGTCACCAGCTGCCACTGTAGATAACACAGAGAACCATTTCTCATTAGCTCAGGCCGAATCATTTAACTGATGTTTTCTTTTCTTTAATTAAATAAGCATTTTTTTAATTAAATAATACTGTAATTTATGTAATCTCTAAATGCAGTCCACTGTGCAATCTCTTTTTGGGGATAACTAAATATGCTGTACTCTGCAATGGTGCCAGTACCATCCATCTGCAGGATGATATGCATTGTTTTATTTTATACACTTATGAATTATGGGGGTATACAGTATGTACTGTGTATGTTTGACAATAATGAGTTGAAATATTATGCTGTAACAGAAATACTGAACCACTCCTAATGGCTATTTTTATGATGGACCCTCATAGCTGCCCCTCTACTCAACCCTGGTGAAGGTGGAATGAATGAGATGATTGAACAGGAAGGGCTGAAAATCAGCAGACAGCAGGGGCAAAGAAATGAATAAAAATTACCAATGCCTGGCTACTGAGTGTCTAAGAGTTATCACGGAACACTTCAAGGTTCTGGCAACTTCCAGCCTAGTCTTCTGCCCCCACTGGAAAAATAACACTGAGACAACATAAAAGAAATAGATCAGGCTAGCAAAGAGGGAGAGAGAATTGGGCGAGGTGCTCAGCATGTGAGGTAATTGTTTGTCTGATAGAGTGTCAGAGGAAGTGGAGTCTACAGGGAATATCAGGGAAGAATACAGAGATGGAGACAGAGATGGTATGAAGCAGCTAGTAAGGTGAGAAATGGTACCTTGATACTAAGCAACAGGCAATAGAAGGCAGAAAGGGAAAGGCATGGAAGATAAAGGCAGACTACAAAAGAAGATGGGCAAAGATTATCGCAGAAGAACAGGCAAATTAAGTAGCACAGAGTAAGGTACAGGGAAAAAGCAGCAGATGTTGCCATAAAAGGGAGGGCAAGATAAGGAAGGTAAGGTAGAAGAACAGGTGTACAGAGCAGTAAATGTTTTGAAGGAGAAAAAGTCAGAAGTAGTCATACAGAAACTAATGATTTGTGGAAAGGAAAAAAGTGGTTAGGGAGGCATCAGATCCATAGCTAGAGCAGGGTGAAGACGGAAACCATCCCAGATGCAAGGTGCTAGATGAGTCACTCAGTTGATGGTGCCAGTATGAAAGTGAATGCTGATAGTGATTTTGCAATCCATGCTAAAGCACTGTAGTACTTGGTGTGTGGTATAAATTGTAGCAAGTGGTTTGAAACAGGGTTAAAAAATAGAAAGATCAGGGGATGGCAGTGGGTATCAGCATACCTCTCAACTGTCCAGATTTTCACAAAATGCCCGATTTTTGCCTTATATTTTTGGTCTGTCCCTCATAAAAGTTCTGCTTTTCTGACAAGCCTCTAGGGATTGAAGTCAGCAAATAATGCTGGGCATTTGAGTTTCATACTTCATATCCTTCAGAAAATGCATCCTAATGTAAAATCTGTTTTTCTACCAACTTTCTAAGTTTATAAGAACAATATGTAAAATCTGTCCCTATTTTTGTTCCTCCATTATTTCTGGCGTTTCCAGATTTCTTGCACTAAGAGGTCGAGAGGTATGGGCATCAGGACAGCTAGCCAAAGCTCTGAGAGGGATGCTCAGCCAAATGGCAAGCAGCACAAATACTGAGAGAAAGAGCTAATGATTGTAGAATGGAAAGGGTGAAAGGTTGAAGATAGGCAGAGTAGAGATATGGGACAGGAAGTGAAGGAGGCAACAGCTAGTGTGGGGAGAGAAAAGGGGGTTTTAGAGACTAATGTCTCAATCACCAAAGAATTAGGAGTCTTGCAAAGAGACATGAAAAAAACAGATTATGGAGGAAACTGGTCTCAGGGTTCTTATTTAGTAAGTAATGGGAGGAGGTGACTAAGGTGATCAACAAAGGAGATGGGTTACCAAACCAAGAAGATGGCAGACAGTGATGCTAGGAAAGGAGGATGGATATAGCATAGGATCATAGAAAGTTACTAGGTTACTGGCCCTGAGGCCCTTACAAGCCTAGCCAAGAATTTAGCCCATGTTTCAACAAGTCAGCACCCTATGCCACTGTCCAGCAGGGACATAGGTGGAATCCCAGGGATGTATTTTCTGTTCTCCAGCCAGTTATCCAGGTTGCACTTAAAAAGGTTTAATGAGGTACTCTGCTTTACGTGGAGAGGGAGTCTATTCCACAAAAGGGGGAGTTTCTGGGACACAAATCTGTCCTGCCAACAAGTCCTATTGATGTCACAGGCCAGGTTGAGGTCTCGGGTGAGGGTTACTTGAGTGTAGCTTGGCTTGCAGATATGCAGCAGTCCAATCAGGGCAGGGTCTGAGATTGCTTTGTATGCCAGCCAGAGGTCACCTCTGAGAAGTCTGTAGGAGACTGAGTAGAGGGACAGGGCTTTTAGCCTATCTGTATAGGATAGATGTGTGAGGTCCTGGATTTTCTGGGTGAGGAATCACTGTGGTCTCTCCAGCTGCTGCATGTGCTTTGTGAGGTACATGCCGAAAGGGGCATTATATTCAATAATTGGTCTTATAAGGGAAGAATACAGGGATGTTATGACCACTTGTCCCAGGAGGAGATACCCTTACTAATGAGGTGGAACATGTAGAAAGCTTTCCATACAACGGAGGCAATATTGTGGTCAAAAGTCAGTCTGCTGTCAACCTGGGTTCTCAAGTCTCTCACGACTGATTACATGCATAGTGCCTTATTATCAATGTGATAATTTGTGGGGACGTCATTCTCCCTAAAAGGAATGTTGATGTATTTTTTGGCATTCAGTTTGAGGCCATGTTTCTGGCTTCAGTCATTTGTTTGGGTGAGACCCTCTTGGAGGATGTCCACATCACTAGGGGAACTGATGACAGCACCCAGCTTGCAGTCATTTGCAAACTTGTTCAGCCATAGCCCACTAGATTTGGCCTGCACCTCTGTGAAGTAGGTGGGTTCTATAAGTGAGCCAGTTTGCTACCCATCTGGTAACATATGGATTGGTGCCTATTTGAGAGAGTTTATCTATTATACCTGAGTGGGGAATAGTATCAAAAGTCTTGGCCAGGTCAGGGTAGGTGGTGCGCACCATCTTCCATTCATCTATGGCCTTGGTGACTATCTCAAAGAAACTGACCAAATTTAACAGGCATGACCTCCCCTTGACAAAACCAAACTGTGTGGGATCAAGAGTCTGGAGGTTGTCAATGACATTGTTAATGAGGTCCATGATAATCTGCTCCATGGCATTGCAGATCAGGCTAGTAAGGCTGATAGTTCTATAATTTCTTGGATCGGTGGCCACTCCACCTTTGTGCAAAGGGATGACAGTAGCTGTCCTCCACTCAGCTGGGATGAAGCTGGTACTCAGGCTTTGGTTGAATGGGGTGCCTAATAGTGCTGCAAGTTCTTGCCTGAGTTCATATAGGATGCAGCCTGGGATGTTATCAGGTCCCATGAAGGCTATTATTTTACTTTGAGAGGGCAGTGATGACTTGCTCCCTAGAGATAAGGGGGGGCAGGTACTGGGAATGGCCTGTTTTACTGATGGGGGGACAAAGGAATGAAGCTTTCACTGAGCCAGTCTGCCTACAGGTTGGCTATATCTACAGGGTTTGTGTATATGGTGTTCTTGACCACCAGTTCTGAGCATATCTGGGTGCTTCCCTTGAGATTGTGGACATATGTGAAGGAAGCCTTATGATTGTCTTTAGTAGATGTGGCCAGTTTGGACTTGAAGTTTGCATTGGAGGATTTCTCTGCTGCTCTTATTTGCTTGTTCAGGCTAAAGAGAGATTGCTTCCATTAAGACACCTGCTCCGTCTTGGTCCTGAATTAATTGAAGTGGCATTAATTGAAGTGATATATGTGCCAGCTGGTCTACATAATGAGTAAGGAAAAGATAGGGGAGTATTATGAGTTAGTGCAGCAGTGGAAAAGGAAGATGAGCTTGGGAATGGTAGAAGAATAATAAAGAAAAATAAAGAAAGATAGAGAGAGAGAGTGAGAGAGAGAGAGAGAGAGAGAGAGAGAGACAGAGAAGTCCTATTCATGTGCCAGGTTCAGTTATAGCTTAGAAGGGACAGTGGTACTCAGGGCTGGTGTAGGAAGTTATATAATCAATGAATGCACCTTTTAGATAAGATGGAAGAAAGAACAGCATTTTACAGATGTAGAAGAAGGAGACAGGGACTCAGGCAGCAGAAAGAAGGAAAAAAGTGACCCATCCAGATTAGATGAACAGACAAAGTGACAGACAGCACTGTTGGTTAATACTATCATGTAATGCAAACAGTCTAGGAAAGAAGATGGAGAGGGAGCTGCAGGAGGGAAGGTGCGAGGGTACAGGTGGTTCAGCACTGAAATAATGGGGGTCAGTGATACTCTGCATAAAGAAGGACATCAATTGTGAGGACAGAAATGAGAAGAAACATCACCCTATGAATGAGACAATGGAGCCATCAAGGTCAGAACCAAGGTTAATCACCCTGAAGGTTAACCTCCTTTAGAGGAAGGTGAGGAAGAGAGACTAGGCTGGAATTTGTACAGTGTATTCTGGAAAAGATAAGGGTTAAGAACCCAAAAACAGAAATTGCAGCATGTGATTTAAGAGAAATAAGTTATGATAAACTGGGGAATGTCATCAAATATGAGCTACAGAACTGGGGATAAACTGAGACAGCAAAAAAAATATGGAATCAGGATAGTAATGCATCTTTCAATTCTATAAGCAAAGGTTTTGAGAAAAACATAAATCAGCAAAGAGAAGAGAAGGCGCTAAGCAAGGTTTTGAGAAAAACATAAATCAGAGAAGAGAAGAGAAGAGAAGAGAAGGCTGATATGGCTATGAAGGAGGATAAAGTCAAAGATAAGGGGAAAACCAGGGCATATTAGAAGTGGAAGTGAGGGGATGAGGAGGTGAAAGAGGTACAGATCAAGGAGGCATTGTGCCCTAGGTTTCAGCACTTGGGTAGTTTTACTCTAGTGCTGGAGTCAGATAATATACTGGGTATGGAAAGCAACCTTAAATATGAGGTCTGGTCTCAAGAGAGAGCTGCACAAACTGAAATTGTGGGGAAAGGGGTGACAGCTGAAACCTAATGTGAAAAAATGTAAGGGTATGCACTCTGTAGGTGAATCATCCAGGAAGCACGCAGACTTGGTCGAGCAACTTTAAGCAATACAAAAGAGAAAAATGACTGCGGAGAGATGCGTTTTCTAGACTACCAAACCTCTTCTTACATCGGATACTTCTGATTACCATTCTTCTGCTTAAGCTATGTTGAACATAACATTTATGTAGCCCAGTGGTGCATCCATTAGCAATGTTGACACGCAGCTCTTGGTTCTCCAGTTTGATTCATTGTCATGATGCTTTCTTTGCAGAGATTGCATGTCCTTCCTGTCCCAGTATTTGTTTTTTTGGTTGTTTGTTTTTATGCGGGGTGTTCTGTTTTACTCTCACAACTCAAATACATACCACAGATGAACTGGCAGTTCTCCAAATTGCTTATGAGTGTGTTCTGTTTGTGAATGTGTGCATCCTGCAATAGTATGGTATCTTATCCAGAATTAGTTTATCTGCCTTGTTACGACTGAGTATCAGAAGACGCTGTAGCTCCCTGTGTGCCTGAAATGGAAAAGTAGGCAATCAGGAAATTAATAAATAATTTTACAAAACCTATCAATGTACACTGCATGTATGCTTTCTGCAATATCACAGTTGTAAACATTGTCTAGTACACTTTCTGTTTTTCAGCTTGTGATGATTTTCTGAACTGATTTATATGTCATATATGGAAAACATGTCCCTAGATGTCATGATGTCATCCTCCTTTATAACTGTACTTACTTTATTATTTTACTGCAGTGCTTTTATGATCCATTTTACTAGTTGTTGATATGTATATCTATACATATATTCCAATATATATATATATATATATATATATATATATATATATATATATATATATATATATATATATATATATATATATATATATACACATGTATATATTGTAATCAAATTTAACATGAAGAACCTTGCTGTGTATTAACTTCAGCTTGTCAGATGTGTGTGCCTCATGCTGGATAATGGCTGTGACCTTCTCCATCCAATGAGTAGTACTTGCACTCTAAGGACCACTTATTACATTTGCCACTGTTCTTTCTCTTAACCAACAGATTGCACTGTATATGCCAGTTACTTAGTCTTCCTGGCTGACAGGTTTCTGCATTCAGGAAATGAAAGAAAACCTGTTGTACTTTACATTTGTTATTGTTTTATACTGACTATAAACTGATAACTCACTGTTATAGTTTGACCTGACAGTTGAAGCCTGCTACCATACCACCCTCTCACTCTACTATTATACTTCCCACATAAACATTTCATTTGTGATTCTTTTTCCTTAAATCTCCCCAAATGGCCTTACTGCTATCATAGAAACACTCCTGTTTCTATTTTTTTAATTCCCAACTTCCATTTATTTGTTTCGCATTATTCACAACTACCTTTTCCCTCCCATAGTGATTTTACTATGGCCATTCAAGCTTACACCTCTCCCTAACAGTACCTATCAATTCTACACTGTATCTCCTACTTTTCCCAAATAAACCCTCAATTCTTCCTATTTTAACCACATCCTCAAACTGTAGCCTTTTAAACCCCCTGTATTACTTAAATTCCAGAGAAGATACCAAGACAACCTAACTCTCTTCCTTCATAGAAAATATTTCTTTCCTACCTACCCTCTACTAACTTTCATACTCCATCAACACTAAGTATCCTACTGCCCTGCAACTTTGTTTTCTGCTTGATTCCTACTTCACTGCTATCTGCCATCAATAAAATACAGCTCCCTTTACTTAATCGTGCTACTCGTCAGCTTATCTTCTGTTCTTCTTCTCCTACTGGGCCATCTCTCATCCTCCCATGACTCTGCAATAGCTTTAAACATATCTCCATCTCTGTCCAAACCACCTATCCATACTTTCTCCCCAAATTTTGCACACACATCCGGCTCCTGTTCGAATATGGTAGGAGTGACAGCCGGTATGTCGACAGTCAAGTGAAGAGCAGTAAAGAAGATTGTTAACAGGGCAGAGAAATGCAGCATGTCTGTAAATGTCAACTGTTGACATTAACATCGAAAAGGGACTGTCGTTGATATGGGTCGATCATTTGACCTCATTAATATTCATGATGTGATGAAATGCGTCGAGGATATCAAGGTTCGCAGTTGTGAATTCCGCGATTTTGATAGTTAATATTCTTATCATACCCCTCGACCTCTTAGAGCAAGAAATCTGGACAAAGCCATAAGTAAAATAAGTACCCCTGTACTTATAAGTAATAAGGGTTTAAAAGGCTACAGTTTGAGGATGTAGTTAAAATAGGAAGAAGTGAGGGTTTATGCACCAAAATCACCTTTCTCTCAATGCTAACCAGTCTAAATACTACTATTCACACCCTCAAAGTTTTTCTCTTTTGATAAAAATTCCTTCGCCAATGCAACTCTCTGATCGAAGTTGTTCCCTTTGCCAGACTACTCAGTGTAACTATAGATGAACACCTCAAGTTCGGCATCAATATTCAGCAAAATGTAAAGAAAACCCACCAAAAACTAGGTATGCTATACAGGAACAATCACTTCCTCTCTACTTCTACCAGGCATACTCTGGCCTCCTCTTACCTCCTTCCCTCCCTTCTGTATGGTGCCCCGCTGCTAACTAACTTATCCTCTTCCATCACTTCCAAACTTGAAAGCTGTTATAACAACATTTCTAAAGCCAAACATTCCACTCATCACTGTGTTACCCTCCAATCCCTCAACTGGTTAGAATTCACAAATTACCTGGACTTCCTCCGGCTCACTACAGCACATAGACTAATATTTAATCCAAGCAAATGCCTCGCTCTAACTAACATCCTTCCCACATATACCCCAAATAGAACTCTCAGATCTGAACACCAAAACTTAATTATTGTCAGCAAATCTAAATGTCCTGCTGGACAACTTCTCCTCTCCTTCTCCTTAGGTAAGAAATGGAACTCTCTCCCTTCCATACTAAGGACAATGTCAAACACAAACAACTTCAAAACTCAGCTTTACACCTACCTCTCCTCCAAATGGAAATGTAACTGCATTCTCCCTACCTAGAATTATGTAACAAAAGTCCCTGGGAGAGTATTCCCCTGAGTTCCTAAGCACCTTATAGCTGGCTATAACCTTCTATAGCTAATTCCCATACAATCTCTCACACTCTGTAAATATTGTAAATAGCTTTTGACTTTTGACTTTAACTGGGTGAATTTGTTAAAATGTATCTGCACGATATTTTCCCACTATGGGCAATATTGCTCACGCTTTGTATTTGATATGTATTTGTACTTGTAATTTTATTTTTATTGGACTGCTATCTTTGTAATCTGTTTCATGAAGCTTTTCCACCCGGGACTCCACTGAAAATGGGCTCTCTGGACCCAGTGACTTCCCCGGTAATCAAACTGGAAATAAATAAATAAAATAAATAAAATAAATAAAAGTGGGGCAAAGGCCCCAGACTAAGGACAATTTGTAATTATTGCTCTAACAAACTTAGAAAGTTAATAGAACAATAGGTTTTGCAGTCGCATGAATTTTATGAAGTATATGAAGTCTGAAACTCAAATATCTGCCATTATTTTCTAACTTCAGTCTTTAATGATTTGTCACTAATTTGCCAGAAACCACAATTTTACAAAAAACAGACCAAAAATATTCGGCAAAAAGCTGGACAAGCTGCAAGAATCCGTAAAGTTCAGAGGTATGCTTCTTATTACTTTCCCGGTACTAAATAATTAAAAAGACATATATATTACACATCCCTCCTGGCAACAATACAGCTATACTGGAAGAGATCCTACATTGGATACCCATAACAATTCCACAAGAAAAAATACCACTAGGGGATGTGAATGCCAATTGATTGACTATAACCTGTAATTTCCGTACATCAAGCATGGACTTACATGGTTTCACATAGCTAATTAATAGCCCTACACATTATAGCAAGACATCAAATTCCCTATTGAGTGGATCTCTGTATCAGACCCTAGTAAATACACCACCACATGTACAATGTCAGACTCTCTCAGCGACCATCTCCCAGTCTATACAACCAGCCATCTCATGCATCCACTTAAACAGCATGCTCATAGAATATGCAACCTTTACAAGTTTAACCCAAAAAAGTTCATTACCACCCTCTCATCTATTAACGAGAACTTCTTAAAACTCCTTCTTTGATGAAGCAACCACTGAAGTAACTTCTCATAGCAAATTATTAGGGATGATAAAGGATGATAATCTTAAATTCGACCTGCATGTACAAAATTCCACTAAAAAAATCATCAAAAACTCAGAATGTTTTGCAAAACCAAAATGTTCTCCCCAACACAGCTAAAACTACACTTGCCATTACTTATCTCCTCCCCACACTTCTTTATGGTGCTCCCATCCTTACTAACCTCCAGGCATCACAAAAATCAGAACTTGAACAATGCTATAACAAAGTTGTTAAATCTGCAGCAAATACCTCTTTCAGAACTCACCACTGTATAGCACTAAAAAACCTAAATTGGTTAGAACTACCCTGTCACTACACAGCTTCTTACCACATATAGAATTATCCATCATTCATCTGCTTGTCCAGCACTAAATAGCATTCTACACAACTGTGTTCCCATTCGTTCATTATGATCCAATGACCAAAACCTCCTGCATGTCCACAAACCTATTAAATCTGCTGGCCATTGTCTGCACACTTACCAAGCTGCTTACGTCTGGGACTCCTTACCTGTACCCATCAGTTCAATATCCTCCCTCTCATCCTTCAAAACCATTCTGAAGATTTCCTTCCAAAAATCTGTCTCCGTTCTATACCAGGATAAACTATTTCCCTAAATGTGAGCAAGTACCTATTCATTCCTTACACCTACTTACTCTCCTGTCTTCACTCACTTCCTTACTTCTATCAATTTCCCTTTCTTGACTTTCTCTCTAAATATACCATAACCTGCTTTTCCTCTCACTTCATATTGCAATTCCTGTTTGTACTATACCAACTTGCCTTCAGTTTCTCTGTAAACTGGCTAAAATTTCTGTAGGTATTAACTTATATCTATTCTTAACCAATGTCTTCATATTATGTCTAATTTGGTATATTTTTTTAAACTGTAGATGTTTTTTGTATTCGTTCTGAAGATTGCAGAATTTTTGTTCTTCATCTTTCCTAAATAATTATTGTATTCTACACTTTTTTTGGTATTTTCTTTTAGTCTCATTTCTGTGTTCTTAGCTATATTTCAAGTAGATCCCCTTTACTGACTGTCCCCTTTTAGCTTGTTTGGTACAATGTTCCTACATTTACTATCATCCTTGTACACATGCCATGCCCAGGTGTACCCCCCCCCACACACACACTTCTATCTGCTTGTAACCTATACCCTCCTTATTAGTATTCTGCTTATCTGTCATTGATGTACATGCAGTTTTACCTGCTCTGCTATGTAAATAAATGTAATTACATGCATATTGTTGCTTTCTTAAACTGCTGCCCAGATTAAGTCTACTACACTATTTCTACATGCATGTGTTAACTGGCTTTATCATTTGCAATAGTTATATGGAAACAGTAATACCTGTTATTTCTTAATAGTATAATTGTGCACATCGACCGTGGTCAGCTCTGCAAACAGGTCTTTCCCAGTAATTGACTCAAGCCATCTATCAAGGTATAATAAATAAATAAATGAACAAAAATAGAAGTAAATAACATCTGCCTCCTTTTAAGTAGAGCAGCTCACCAGAAATATTCAAGAAAAGGGTAAACAAAATGGTTTGTAGTGCATTTAATGTTGCACAAGTAGAACCACAGCAAATTACTTTAGGATTTGATAGATTAAAGCAGAGTTATGCCAACTAATATAGCATATCCTATGGGAAAATTATTTCACTATGAAACACTTTTTCAGAACAGAGAACACTCAAAATCAAGAGGAGATGTTGTAAAACAGGTGGCAGATGAGACAGAAGCACAAGGAATTTATTTTTACTAAAAAACAAACTTGTGTCGAGTATTGATCCACAATGCTCATTTCAGATTCAGCCAAAGAGCAAAAGGTTTATGCTAAGAAAAGCTTTACAACCAAAATGTTTACACTGTGAGAGGGTGATGTTAAACCTACCGAGGATCAGAATCCCTGAACTTCATTTCCTAAAAACAGACTGAAAAAAAAAATTTTGAAGAGCTTTTTTGCAGGAAGGCACTCCCCACTCCTCAAACTTCTATATTCCATCTCCACAGTCACAGCAACTTAAAAAATCGGGAAATTCCCCTGAAAATTGCATCACTGCACCACAATTCCCTGACAGTTAATATCCTATGGAGGAGCTCTAACCCTCAGCAGGATGAATTTTGAGGAAATGAGGCTCAAGAGTTCTATCTTCATCCACCCTTTGGTTACCCAGTTAAGATACTGTTATGGAGCCTTCGAGATGAAACAATAAGTAAATAGTGGTTAAAATTAAAATGGATGTGATGCGTACAACAAAATAACAATAGAAGAGAAACAAGGAAAGGATGACAGATTGAGATACACAGAAATAAAGGCCTAGGTTACAGATGAGCACACTAAGTGATAAATGTGCTGACAAGCTCTTACAAATCTATTGATTAAGAGAAGGAGATACTGTCGGCATCTTTTTCAGTGCATTGACAAATTAAGTGTAATGCTCCTTAGGTTGCTGAAGTTGATTCTTTGCTCATCCCTTTGTAATAGTTACTTAGTAAAATTAATGGTTAATGTAACATTTACTTATTGGGGAGTGGAAACAGGTTGTTCCATTAAAGTTGTTTGTTTTATCAGCTCGAAAGGTGTATATATAAATGTGTTGTATTTGGGACTTGGTGGTCGGTTTGTGCTATATTCTTTTGGTCTATATTTTGGGGTCACAAAAGGCAGTATAAGCATCTGTCAGCAAAGCTTAGGCACTATGAAGCAAATCAACATTCTCCTTATTGCTGTCCACCTATTCTGTACCTGGACGGCTGCATTTCCTCGTCCCCCTTCTTCCATGATGGGCTATCTGTCTTGTAATGACAATCTAGCCAAAACAGTGTCCAATTTAGCTCTGGAACAAATCAACAAACACCGCACAGAAGGCTATATATACAGTTTGTTTCGAATTTCCAGTGCGCTAGAGGAATTACAGGTAAAATGAATTTTTTGTAAGTAAATATTTATGTATCATAGTTTTGTAACAGAAATGTTCTTTAAAATACTTTCATAATTCTGCATTCCCACCCTATGTCTGACAGTAATGCATCCCTTAAGGTTTCTACTTATTATAGAGGTTTACAAAATTGACCAGTTATTTTCAGTGCAACATTCATACATGAAGGATATAGTATTTGAGAGGGCTGTTTGGTATACTAATCTGATGTTCATAGCACCCTTACCAAATTAGAAGCACCAGGCAACATACATTTTGTGAAGAAGCAGATTCATACATCACAGTACCTCAGCAAGTAAGTGAAGTGCAAGGGTTCCCATATTGCAGGAATGTTTCCTAACAGCCAGGGAATCAAGATCTCTGTGAGAAATGTAGTTTTGGGGGTGTACTTGTTGGGTGTTTTGAGTTAACTCAGAAGCGGCACATTTCTGGGGTGTATTTTTCCCAGTGTTTTACTGTTTCACTTGGATTTCCTATTGAAAAGAAAGACCACATACACTAGCAGTTATTGTTTTCTTAATCTGCAAATACTTTGTACTCCTTATAATAGATGTGCAGTACTTCTGTACAGCAGATTCATAGCACCTACACATATAACCACGTTAAGTGAACTAGGCAACACATGCATCTTCAAGTGCAGGAAAAGTGCATTCTCTGTTTGTGGTCTATGTTTATGTGTTTTCCAAATAGCTATGGTATAGTTTACTGTATGAAAATGTACCCTTTATGTCAGGTTCTACAATATTTGTTTTAATGCTTTCATCTATTAAGTATTGTCTCTATCAGTATTATGTTTTTTCCACTTGGACTGAGCCTGAAATGTACCCTGCTCTATCCATGTCAACACATATACATAAAATAAGAATATTGTCAAAAGAAGTCTTGTGCTTGTTTTAAATGGCATCCTTGGAGGAGTGAAATGTGGCCAAAAGAATCCTCTTTGTGTCTATCTCAGCAAACATACATAAAACTTAAAGTCAAAGCCTTTTTTTAATGTTTTTATTCAGTATAAAAAGTACATATTGCAGTTATGAACAAAAACTAACGTGCAAAATAAAGTACAAATTATTTAAGTATGTATTTATTTGTAGTGCACTGTGATTATGTTCCGATGCCTCGAAAAAGACATAGAGGCTCATGACTGGGTGTCTGAACATAATCACATAAAGTGAAGCTTGAGAGGTGAATCTTGGCATCCATGTCTAGAACACGTAATGGGTTATGATCACTGAGACCTTATTATTGCAAGGAGTATTATAAGCATCTGTGTTCAGCTATCAAAAACACAGATCCTCAAACAGCTAAATATCGAATGTAAAACATCTAAATAGAAAATTACCAAACAAGTATATCTTTGAAAATACATTCATCAAATGGTCATAGTTGGCCAACCTTGCACCCCAACACCACCCCTAACTATATATACCAGCTCTGAGATTGCACTACAGTGGGGAATAGGGCAAATTTAAAAGGTTTCCTTCATTTACCTTATGCATTGCAGTAGTTCCTGGTTGTTGGCCAACTATGACCATTCGATGATGTCAAAGGAAAAATATACTTTAAAAATGATCAAAACACGGTAGGTTTAGGTTAAGGCACTTTAATCTTGCAGCAAGGAGACAAAAACGTGCTAATACAGAGTTTGTCTAACCAGAAACAGGAAATACTTTTATTTTTATACATTTTTAAACTGGTTATGTCCTACCATGCTGACGTAACAGAGTACCACTTTTTTTGTCATCATCTGCTGACCATCTTTTCCATGAATTTCTGCTGATTTATCAATTTTTATGTGAAACTTTCTGAGGAAAACAACATGGCCTTGGTTACTCCCAATTAGATACATGGTATGTTACATTCAAGATACTATGGCTAATTTAAGCACAATGCTAGGAGTTTATTTTTTTAATAATCCTTTGTCTACTTTATTTCTAAATTACTACAGCTGCAGAGGCTTCGCTCCTCCGGACAGAGCTGTTTGTCTAAAATCATTACATTTATAACATAAGGCATTGTTCATTCATTCGCTTCTGACCTAGCAGATAAACACCTGCTTCTCAAGTACATTTTTACAAGGCATAAACATGAATATTGCTGTGCTAGCAGTTACTAGGTCAGAGGGCAACTTGCAAGTTTCAGAAAGCATACTGCAGTTTTTAAAAAGCATCTTTTTCAGTCTCATATAAAACTCAATTTGTATAAAATACAGTGCATGAAAAATAGAATGAAAAGCGTATTAAAATACTTGGTTATTAATTGGCATTAAGCATACACACATTAATACATATTTTTTTAACATTTCCCTTCTGTTAATACTTTTTCACCTAAGTCTGCCCATTTTAAATTTTTATTTTTAGTTAAACTAACATGTGGCAGTCGATTAGATTTGCAAAGTACTAAAAATTTCTGGGGCAATGAACAGCTTACTACACTGTTCCCCCCTGCATCCCAGTACAAATTTCGCAACACTAGCCTGTTTGCATGGTTCTGAAACAATTTTTGTTTATAATTTTTATCAGGTCCTGGTCTATTACAATAATATAGAGTACAATGCAACAAATGCTGTTTGTCAATGTCGAGGGAGGGGGACTAACTGATGGGTACGTTTATCAGTTCTTCGGTTACTGCCCCTGGACCAGTCGTAAATAAGTCCTGGCTGTACCAATAATATGTTTTACCCTCCAGTCGCACTACAAAAGTATTCATTTGTCGCTGTGCTTCCATACCCTGCATGGTTGGAACTACGGCTATGCCAAATATCTGCATCAAGTCTCTACCCAAAAGATTTACTGGGCATTTTGCAGAAACCACAATTTTACTTTTCTGGGTCATTTCTGAAACAGGGTCTGTTATTACTATGTCATGGGAGAGTGGCTCTCAATACAGCTGTCCATTAGCTGCCTTTACTAGTATATAGTCTGGTGATTCTGAATCTTCCGGCAACTTGGAAGGGTGTATCAGGGTCCGTGAAGCCCCTGAGTCACACAGAAATTTAACTTCCCTCCCCTCTACCAGAAGCGTCACTTTCGGTTTTGTGTCTGCTAAGTAAAGCTCTAAGCTCAATAGAGCTAGGTCTAAAATTTTATTTTTTTTATGTCTGCGAATTCATGTACATCCTCTACTCCTTTTGTCACATTCTTTACTCCTGCTATCATATTTGCACTTATTTTTTCCTACTTATTTTCACTTAATGATTCCTATCATATAGTCATTTTTCATTTTTCTTATTTTCTGTAGTCACCTTTTTGTTTAGCCTGCAATCCCTTGCTAAATGTCCTTTTTTCCTGCACTTAAAACATTCGCCTTTTTTTTTTCTTTGAAATCTTTTGATCGCTTGTCAGATTGTTTATTTTCTTGGGTGTTTTTCTTACCCTTTTTCCCAGTTTGTACTACAAATACTTTTGACCCATCTTCTGCCGAAAATACTTGAGTTTTCTTTTTTTTTTACTATTAAAATGTCTTTCTGCATGTCTAGCATATTCAAGTAATGGCTGTAGTTTACTTGTTTGATGATCTACCATGTGCTTTGTAATAAAGCTGCTAATGGGAGTTATACTACCCTTTAAGAATGCATTTTTTAACTGTTGTTTATATGAGGAGTCTTGTGTCTGGTTTTCTGGTATCTGCATTTTGCAGTGATTATTAAAACACTCTAACAGTCTAGCATAATATTTATCAACTGTTTCACCTTTCTGTTGAATGCATTGATTAATGCAAGTCCAATCAGCCTTAGGCTTCCATTTTTCAGAGATTCGGTCTGTCAGACCTTTTACTCTGCCATCCAGTTCTGCATTAGTATGTGGGAGTGGTCTAAGTTGTGCATCACGAGGATTCCAGTCGCCACTGATCATGTGCCAATCTGGACCCACAATTTGTCTAACTACTTTTTTCACTTTTTCTCCATTTAAATGGTAACTTAATCTCATACCCTGTAAGTCTTTTAAAAATTTTCTAAAATTCACTTTTGGGTGGGGAATTCCCTCCGTGGCTTTCCGGATATTTTCCGGTGTCCACGGTCTATAAACTAAAAGAGTCGGATCCTGTCCTGCCTGTCCTGCCTGAGGATTTGGTACTTCTATGAGTGGACATATTTTTTTTCACTCAGAGCCTGTGATTTTCTATTTCATTTATTTAACTCAATCTCCCTCCTCAAGTCGCGTGTTCGAGACCTGGTCTCAATAGGATCCCTGACAAATGGTTGTGATTTTGCAGGAACAGCTGGATATAGCGGAGGTGGATCAGCTTGTCCACTCGCTTCATACTTTGATAACGGAAGCGGAGGGGGCAAAGGAGGGGCTGTTGCTATTACCAAGTTATTGTCTTCTTTGTCTAAGAACAATGTCTTTGAATTTTTTTATTCTCTGCTCCCTGCGATTTGCTTCCTCAAGCCACCTATGCGCCTGAGGGACTCCTAATTGCCTTTGCTTTTTTAGTTGACCTTTCGCATCTATTTTTAACTGTTTAACAAGTTTTATAAGTGCAAGTTTATCTAAATTACCATTGAATTTATACTTATCAACCCATTTTGTGTAATACTAAACATTGTCGTCACACTGTAATTGCATATACTTCACGTCTTCAGTTAGGGGCGGGTCTCGGGAACTTTTTGTGCACTGATTTCCCATTGCTGTCTTAGCTAAGCTGTAAATTGTTACGTAACCCTTTTTATCACATGGTACCACAAATCTATACCTTTTCACAGTTTATCTAGAATAACTGCCTACCTATTCTGTTTCCCTGATCTATGACAAAAAACAGTAACCCCTTTTTCTGTCCCTGATCTGCACATGCAAATCTACCTGACAAAAAACAGTTCTGTACTTAGTCCCTGATCTTAAAACAGAAATAAGGTAATTTTTCCTTACCTGACCCTCCGTGAGTTGATCCACCGGATCGTTGACACATCCTCCAATCCCACATCAGAAACAGTGGCTGGCCTCTTTTGAATGACAATTTAGTTGGAGGTCTTTCAAAACAGAAGAGCCGATTTGGCCTCTTCTCCGTACGGATGCATGCCACCGGGCCCAATTCTGACCGAAGGACCAAACTGTCAAAGGAAAAATATACTTTAAAAATTATCAAAACACGGTAGGTTTAGGTTAAGGCACTTTAATCTTGCAGCAAGGAGACAAAAACGTGCTAATACAGAGTTTGTCTAACCAGAAACAGGAAATACTTTTATTTTTATACATTTTTAAACTGGTTATGTCCTACCATGCTGACGTAACAGATTACCACTTTTTTGTCATCATCTGCTGACCATCTTTTCCATGAATTTCTGCTGATTTATCAATTTTTATGTGAAACTTTCTGAGGAAAACAACATGGCCTTGGTTACTCCCAGTTAGATACATGGTATGTTACATTCAAGATACTATGGCTAATTTAAGCACAATGCTAGCAGTTTATTTTTTTAATAATCCTTTGTCTACTTTATTTCTAAATTACTACAGCTGCAGAGGCTCCGCTCCTCTGGACAGAGCTGTTTGTCTAAAATCATTACATTTATAACATAAGGCATTGCTCATTCATTCGCTTCTGACCTAGCAGATAAACAGCTGCTTCTCAAGTACATTTTTACAAGGCATAAACATGAATATTGCTGTGCTAGCAGTTACTAGGTCAGAGGGCAACTTGCAAGTTTCAGAAAGCATACTGCAGTTTTTAAAAAGCATCTTTTTCAGTCTCATATAAAACTCAATTTGTATAAAATACAGTGCATGAAAATTAAAATGAAAAGCATATTAAAATACTTGGTTATTAATTGGCATTAAGCATACACACATTAATACATATTTTTTTAACAGATGAATTTATTTTCAAAGTTATATGTATTTGGTAATTTCCAATTTGGATGTTTTATGTTCAATAGTCAGCTGTTCGAGGATCTGTTTTTTTTTTTTTTTTTTTGATAGACAAACATGGACCCATTTTAGATACTCCATGTACTGCCTGTTACAAAAAAAGCGTGAAGTGTTTTATTGGCTTAAGAGACAATTTTTAAATACTGCCCTAATCTAAATAACTTACTTACAGACTGGCATCCATAAATGCCATAAATGTACATGGACATAGGATGAAAGATATTCAGTGACCGTTGAAAGTAAAGGAGCATCCCTTCCCTTATACCTGACTGTAACAAAACTTAGGGGGTATGCAAAATTTGTTAAACACATTTTATGGTTGGTTCTCGTGCAACACAAGCATATAACATGTTTATCTTTTTTCCATCTTTGGAGAGTAATCATGGTGCTCCATGCACCACAAATCAGTTAAGTGCTACAATAGTGAGAGACCCAGTTTTAACAAATGTTAAGCAACCCTGCTTAACTTGTTAAGGCCAGTCTTGTACTACGCAATCAAATCTGTCAGTACTGACCAGCAAACAACAGCAGCATAATAAAAACAGATTTGTTTCTGCATGCTGTCTATCGGTAATATACATCCCAACCTTTTAAAGCAAGAAATCTGGACAAAGCCACAAATAATAGGGGGATAAAAGCCCTAAAATAGGGACACTTTTTAAATCTTGCTCTTACAAGTGTAGAAAGTCGATAAAACAGGTTTTCCATTAGCATGCATTTTTTGAGGGATGTGAAATCTGATTGTCAAATGTCTGCCATTATTTTCTGAATTCAGTCCTCAATAATTTCACAGTAATTTGTCTGAAAGTCACAATTTTATGAGAAACAGACCAAAAATATGAGGGAAAAATCTGACATTCTGCAAAAATCTGGACATTTGATAGGTATGGATAGTAATGTGCCCATGACTTATAACCTTAGAAAGTTGATAGAATAACAAGATTTGTGTAAGTCTGCATTTTCTGAAGGATACAAAGTCTGAAACTCAAATGCATTTCATTAATTAGTGCTTCAGTCCTCAGTGATATGTCAGAAAACCACAGACTTTATGAGGTACAGACCAAATACATGAGGCAAGAATATAGACATTCTGTGAAAATCTGGACAGTTGAGAGGCATGGCAAGATGAGTGTAAACATGAAACATTTTTACACTGTCTTTGTGACAGTGCTTGCTAAATGCTTTATGGCTTTGAAAGCCGACAAAACACTTAGCACTTTTTTCTGTAACTACTAGTACACAGAGAAAATAAAGCTCCATGCACTACAAACAATTATGATTGGGACTCTGATCATAACCCATTATTATGTGTTCTTGATATGGATACCAAGATTCACTTTGAGCTTCTGTCTTGAGATAAATTTCTTGGCATCCATGTCTTAAACACATAATAGTAAGGCATCCATGTCTTAA
The DNA here is from genome assembly GCF_019279795.1 of Protopterus annectens. Taxonomy (NCBI): domain Eukaryota; kingdom Metazoa; phylum Chordata; order Ceratodontiformes; family Protopteridae; genus Protopterus; species Protopterus annectens. Next base: position 924,214,589 of record NC_056734.1, read on the forward strand.
ACACATAATAGTAAGGCATCCATGTCTTAAACACATAATAGTAAGGCATCCATGTCTTAAACACATAATAGTAAGGCATCCATGTCTAGAACACATAATAGTAAGGCATCCATGTCTTAAACACATAATAGTAAGGCATCCATGTCTTGAACACATAATAGTAAGGCATCCATGTCTTAAACACATAATAGTAAGGCATCCATGTCTTAAACACATAATAGTAAGGCATCCATGTCTTAAACACATAATAAACACATAATAGTAAGGCATCCATGTCTTAAACACATAATAGTAAGGCATCCATGTCTAGAACACATAATAGTAAGGCATCCATGTCTAGAACACATAATAGTAAGGCATCCATGTCTTAAACACATAATAGTAAGGCATCCATGTCTTAAACACATAATAGTAAGGCATCCATGTCTTAAACACATAATAGTAAGGCATCCATGTCTTAAACACATAATAGTAAGGCATCCATGTCTAGAACACATAATAGTAAGGTTATGATTGGCAATCTTCTCATAATCCTCTATATTTAAAATAAAAACAAAAAGATGGTACAATGACTTATGAACCTAACTAAAAAATTAAATCATAAAAACAGTTCAAAAGTCAAATAATCTAGATGCCCTGCACAAACAAAATGACTTTGTTTTAAAAATCCACAATAAGCACTTTTGTTTACTAAAACAAGATTTTATCAGTGTATAATACATGAAACAAACTTTTAACATTTAAAAAAATTAAAACAAAATATGTGAGATAAACACAATCATAAAACTCAATGCTGCAAAGATTTTTTCAACTTACATTTAGAATGAACTGCACCATTTAAACATTTCAAAACACATATATTCAAATGTATCTGTCAGTTATTTTACATCAAGTATGTTTTTGGCATCATCATCATCTCCCATTATATTCATCTGCAAGCTGGAAAGAATGTGTTTGACTTAAATGTATATATGGCTCGGCATCTTAAGGCCCATATGATCACTTGGTTAGTATTGTTCCTATCTTTATATGTTCTCCGTCACTTAAAAATAGCACTGTTAAAAATCCAGACATTGTGATGAATGTCTGAATAATGCATTGCTATTATTTCTGGTCTTAATATAATTGGCAATTGATTGGTTTTAATGAATCAACTGATGACCGGTTTTAGGTACCACATGGAAGAAAGTGATTACTATCAATTTTATTATAAAGTAGTATTTTGGGATTAATTTAGGAGGAGTGTTTCTCTTTTGAGTAGTTTTTACTGTGTTATATTTATTTGCTTATTTATTTAACTGTTAATTAGGTAAGCAACATTGCCTAAATACCATGTTCAGCCTCAGCCTGAGACAATGGTTACTGAAAACTTTTCAAAACAACATTTACAAACAGTTTACCTTTACACTTACCTTACATTAATGCCAGCCTTTCTAGTTCTGTTAACTACTGCAGTTATGTTTTTACATGAATGCTATTTATACAAATACGTGTACTCACTACAAGTATGTTACTGTAATACAATTCAATAATTGCTACACTTGTGTGTTTACATCAGTTTTATTTATACAAATCACTTCAATAATTATATTTAAGTATCTCACAATTTCATTTAATCAAAAAAGACAAAAAACAGTGTTTCATTTAATATAAAACATATTTGATCAACAATACATTTGATCTGCACTCATTTCATTGACGATTTCATACACACTAAATATATATATCTAAAAGATAGCCCTCCTCTGCACCCCAGTAACATAAATATACTAACTCCATAGTTGCACAACCACATAGAAAAAAGAATACTCCTTACATACTGAATCACAGTTGATGTGAAAACTTAAACTTCTAGATATGGTGGAACAACATAACAGAGGGAATTATTGTGGTAAAATTACTGATGATTTGCATTTTAATTCCTATCCTCCAAAACCACACAAGCAGTCATTTTCTACACCATTTCACACTTTTTAATGTAATGAGTGTTGCTCGAATCAGGTTTAGATTAAATAAAACACCCTTTTTTCTTTGTTAATAAAGTGAACAGACAATCAAGTGAATGTAGCCCACTTCAATATACAGCAGGATGCAGACACTAATTACCTACATAGTTACATTAGTTGCGTAGCTGACTCAGTGCATCATAGAGGATTATGATCCGTTCACTGATTTAATAATAAAACTATGAATAACCTGCTTATTCTGTGTTCAAGACATGGATGCCAAGAAATTCACCTCTCGAGTGAAGAGCATAAATCTTGCCATCCATGACGAGAACACATAATTTAAGTGTGTCCCGGTCCCCTTCAATAAACACACATCACACCGAATGATGTTTGACAACCTTTGTTAAACTTTATAAACATAACCTCGTTAACCTACATTATTTATTAATCACAGCATAAGCATAGTATAGCTGACATTAATCAAAGTATAAACATTCATATAATTGATAGCTAAGACAGTGTCATCTTGCTCACTCTGACCCAATAAGCAGTGACTTTACTTCTGCTCGCTTATTTTACTTATGAAGTAGTGTCTCATTGTTCACTTCCTTTTCCACTTATTGTATTGAACATCCAACCAAATAAGCAGCATTCACTTATTTACTTAGGAAGCAGCATCCAATCACTCACTTCATTTTCCACTTACTGAGTTAAACATCCAACCAAATAAGCATTGTCCTTACCTCCGCTCACTTATCTACTTATGAAGCAGCGTCCCATTGCTCACTTCATTACCACTTACTGAATTATTTATTTATTTATTTATTTAATTTATTTATTTTACATTTGTTAACTGGGATGGTCCGACTGGACGAGGTCCATTTTCAGTGGAGGCCCGGGGAGAAAAGCTCCACATAAAGACAACTTTACATAACATACAAAAGCATTGTTATCAACAAACATTATTACCATTTTTTCTATAGTAGAAAGTTACACTGAGAGAAAAAAAAAAAAGAGAAGAAGAAAAAAAAAACAAATAAAAATGATCATATACATACATAAGTTAAACTTCATAGATAGTAACAGGCAAAGATAGGTTTCAATATAGGATGTTATGTTTATTGAGTGCGCAGAGGTAAAAAATAGGAAGGAAGTATGGATATAGTATTATGTAGTACATGGACACAGCCATGAATCTCCAAGATATGATTTAAGCCTGTTTTTGAATTGTGAGGTATTTGGAGCAGAGGTCACAGCTAAGGGGAGGTTATTCCAGCATTTAGCTATAGAGTGTAAGAAAAGAGCTTTGCCTGCAGTGTTGTTGGCTGTGGAGACATAGAGAAGAGATTTGCCAGCAGAACGAAGAGGACGGTTTGCTGTATAGTGTGTTACTAGTTGCTTTAGTGCTGGGATTTTGTCTGCGAATTTTAGAATATTACATGTGATGACTAGTTGGTGGAAAGTCAGTAGTTGTGAGAATTCCAGCCATTGAAGTTCCCTTAGTGGTAGGCAGTGATGGGTTCTGTAGATGGAACTGGTAGCAAACTTGGCCACTTTATTATAACAAGACTCAAGTTTGTCAAGGTCAGTTTTTTTGACTTGGGTCAGTACTGGTGCTGCATACATTAATGTAGACTGTAGGTGGGATTGGGCTAGGGTGACTCGTGCCTTACCTGAACGAAAGTTTTTATGTCTATATAGTGTACTCATTTTTTTGTGGACTTTTTTGATGGTTTGTGAGATATGGATGTCAAAGTGGAGTTTGTTATCTATTTCAATGCGTAGGAGTTTGGTATGTGGTGAAGGGGAGATTACAGTACCATTTGTGGAAGTGATAGAGAAGGAAAGATGAGGTTTTTGGGATTTATTGGGGGTAAACAGGAGTAGTTTGGTTTTGTTGGGGTTGAGGATAAGTTGGATATTTGAGATCCAGTTTTCCACTGAGGTAAATGATTCCTGGGTGAGTTGTTGAAGAGTGTTAAGTGATGGGGCTGAGCAGATTAGGGTGGAATCATCTGCATACTGTATGAGTGCGGCATTTTGGGTAGAGGTATGCAGACTGTTGGTGAAAGTAGAAAAAAGAAGTGGACCTAGTATGGAGCCTTGGTGTACGCCTATTGTTGTGGGAAGAAGGGGTGATAGTGTGCCTTGCCATTTGACAGCTTGCTGTCTGCTGGAGAGGTAGTTTTTGAACCAGGCAATAGTGTTGGGGCAAAGGATAAGGAGGTAAGAGAATCTATTAGCAGGGGGTGAGAGACCATGTCAAAGGCCTTTGAGAGGTCTAGGAATGTGGCAGATACAAAGTTATTATTATTTCTATCTTGATTAACCAGGATAGTGAAAGAGAGAAGAGCGGTAGTTGTACTATGGTGTGGGCGGTAGCCGTGTTGTGTGCTGGATAGAAAGTTATTTGTATTTAGGAAGTGCATGACCTGGGAATGGATGCATTTCTCAAATATCTTAGATATGGGAGGCAAGATGGCAATGGGGCAATAGTTAGAGAAATCATAAGATTTGCCACCTTTATGAAGGGGAATAATATATGAAATTTTCCATATCTGTGGGATATAGGCTTCCTGGATGGAGCGGTTTATAAGGATGGAGACTGGTTAGGATAAGGAGTCAGCGGCTAATTTTAGGAAGGAAGCTGTTAGTCCATCAGTGGCATGAGATGTGGGTTTTAATTTTAAGAGATATTTTTTGATTGAGGAGGTTGGAACTGGTGAGAGCATAAAAGAGGATGATGTATCTGTAGTTAATTTTGGTGGGTGTGAGTAGCTATTTTTAGATAGTTGAGTGGATAATGTCTTGATTGATCCAGTAAAGTGGTGGTTAAATTGAGAGGCTGTGTCAGTATTATTATTAGTGGAGGTGGGAGCTGGAGTGGTGGCTTTTCCAGGTTTTAATAGTGAGTTTATTGCATGCCAGATCTTCTGGTGGGTTTTGGAGTGTTTGGTTTGGATATTTAAGAAGTGGTCTTGCTTATCCAGTATTGTTTGTTTTTAGCTTGATTCCTGGGTTGTTGGTAGATTTGTCTGGATAGTGTAGTTTTATCTTTTTTCTAGGTTTTCCATGCTTTGTCTCTAGTTTTTAGTAAGGCTCTAGTGGACCTACTAAGCCAGGGAGCAAAGTTAACTTTAGCTCTAATGGTTCTTATGGGGGCTATTAGGTTAAGGATATAAGTAAGAGTACTATTGAAATAGTCAGCAGCTTGGTCTAGTTCAAGGGTGCGTAATGGTTCCCAGTTACATTTCTTTAGGGTATTGTTAAGATCATGTGGGTTAATATTGTGATCATCTCTGACTTGTTTAATAACTATGGGTTTGGGTATGTTAGAGTGTGATATTATGTCTGGGAGTTTAAGTGTCCAATTGTACAAGGTTTTA